>NC_044315.2:81905175-82189359 GCF_007474595.2 Lynx canadensis
CCAATATTTTTTTAAGTTTAGAACAAAATTGTCCCTGTCACTGGATTTTTTTCTTATAGAAGTATTAAAGGTCTAGAGATGGTTCGGGGTGACATTAAACAGTATAAGGATTATTTGCAATAACGAGTCTTTTCCTTTCCTTTCTTTCTTTCATTTCCTCTTTTTTTCTCTCCCCCATCCCCCACCTTTTCTCTCCCTCACTCCCTCTTTTCCTTCCTTCCTTCTTTTTTGGGGTGTGTGTGGCCAATTTGTGGCAATTGAGCATCTTTCTTATTTTGAAATTAAATTTGGGTATTAATAAATATACAATCAATAATAATTATTTATATAATATTTATTTTTATTTATTTTTAATTTCTTACATTTATTTATTTTTGAGAGACAGAGGGAGACAGAGCACGCGTGGGGAGAGCAGAGCAGAGCGAGCAGAGAGAGAAGGAGACACAGAATCTGAAAGCAGGCTCCAGGCTCTGAGCTGACAGCACAGAGCCCGACGCGGGGCTCAAACCCACAAACCGTGAGATCATGACCTGAGCTGAAGTCAGACGCCCAACCGACTGAGCCACCCAGGTGCCTCGATATAATATTTAGATACATGTCTCTACAGTTTTAAAAGTGTTATCTTTAATGCAGGCTTTAATTTTGTTAACTGAAATTTTCTTTAGATGTTGGGTTGACTTTAAGGAGCAAATTTCTTTCTTTTTTTAAATATTTATTTATTTTGAGAGAAAGTGAATAGGAAAGGAGCAGAGAAAGAGGGAGAGATAATCCCAAGCAGGCCCCATGATGACAGCACAGAGCCCATTGTGGCGCTCAAACTCACGAACCCATGAGATCATGAACCTGAGCCGAAACCAAGAGTCAGACACTTAACCGACTGAGCCACTCAGGCACACCTAAATTTCTTTTTAAAGTTTTAAGGCATCTGAGAAAAATCAGAAAAACTCTTTGCTTTCATAGCTTTAGTAACTATTTTTCTTTAAATAGCTCACACTTAAAAAGTAAGGAGCACAAGTTTGTTTTTTTTTTTTTAGAAATATTTGAGTTTCTCTTATTTCATATAATTTTAAATCTCTATAAACCAATCAAAATGGAGCTTCATTAAATTTTGAGATCTTATAATAACAGATATAACCTTTATTCTGTTAATATGGTAGATTACACAAGTTGATTTTCATATGCTAAACAAACTTTACGTTCCTGACATAAACCCAATTGGATATGGTGTGTGTGTGTGTGTGTATGTGTGTGTGTGTGTGTGTGTGTGTGTGTGTATACACACATTTATATACACACCTACCTCAGTGGGTCTAGCAATAGTCTTCCCATGGCCTTGTCAACATGAAAATTGGTGCCCTGAAGACCTGCCTGCATGGTCACTCAAAGGCTTCCTGTCTGCGGTGATGCCAACGACCTCCACAGATTCCTGTGTAGCTCACTTGCAGTCCGGAGACTTGCTTTCTGCTGGCTAGCAACCAGTTCCAGCCTGGGCAGACCAGCAAACATCCCTGCTGTCCAGCGGGCTAAACTTCAACTTCTGCGCCGAAGTCTGAACTACAGTCTTGGTAAGGGGGGGGCTCTTTCCAAGTAGGGAAGGGAGCCATATGGAATTTCTCTAAGCCGCAGGGTACCATATGGCATTTCCTTTTATCTTATGGTCATTTATTAGATCTTAATAATTCTTTGTGTGAAACTTCCCCTGTATGGTTTGTGTCTCCCGACTGGAGATAAAGAGGTCACTAGGTCTAGTCCACACTCAGGGAAAGAGGATTACTCAGAGCATGAATAACAGGGGTGGGCGGGGAGGTGTATCAGTCCCTGACACTGGTCTGGACCAGGTGACTTGCTTCTAAGTAATAATGACAAAAGAGATGGGATCTTGCTTGCTTTCAAGATCAGGTTACAAAAGATTGTGACTTCTTTATAGCCACCCCTCCACTCCTCCCTCTACCCATCCCCCCCCACCCTGCCACCCAACACCTGACTTACAGCCTCCTCCCACCCCCTGCCCCCAGTCTCCGGCTCCTCTTGGTTGCTGCTTAGATGAGCCTAACCACCATACTGATGGTGAGAGTTTCACAAGGCAAGGAACTGAGGGCAGCCTTCAACAAATAAAAAAACCGAGGCCCTCATTCCAACAGTTCGGGAGGAACTGAATCCTGCGAACAATCAAGGGAGTGGGCTTGGAAGCAGATGCTTCCCCAGGTGAGCAGGGAGATGACTAAGGCACCAGCCACCACCTGTGAGACCTGAAGCACAGGACCCATTGAAGGTTACATGCAGATTCCTGACCCACAGAAACTATGAAATTATTGATGTTGTTATACTAAGCCACTAGGTTTTTGGGTAATTTGTTATGTGACAATAGCTAAGTAATACAAGAGTTATGCCAATTTTTCTTTTGATCTTGTATCTGTTTTGGTAAATAGTACGTTGAAGGGAATTTGTCCATTTTTAAGTTAAGACTGTAGAAGTCCAGTTTATCCATTTCTTTCAGAGGTAGGCCAGGCATACAAATTTATTTACTCATAAAATACTTGAGAAACAAAAATCTTATGTGCACACAAAAATATGTATACAAATGTTCATAGCAGCTTTATTTGCAATAGTAAAAAATTTGAAACAACCCAACTGCTCTTCAGTGGGTGAACGTTTAAACAAACCGTGGTACATTTACTACTCGGCAATTAGAAGGAACAAATTACTAATACATGTGACAATTTGGATGGATCTCAAGGGAATTAGGCTGAGTGAAAACAAGCCAATCTCAAAAGGTTACATCCTATAAAATTTCATTTATATAACATGCTCAAAACGACAAAATTATAGAGATAGAGAACAGATCAGTGGTTGCCAGGGGTTAGGAATGAATGAGGATAAGGGAAGGGAATGGATGTGGATGTAAAGGGGTAGCAGGAGGGATCAATGAGGTGACGGAACACTGTTACCTTTTTCTTTTTTTCCAGTTGTTATCTTGGGAGTAGTGGTGATTCCACAAATCTACATGTGATAAAACTGAATACAGCTACACACACACACACACACACACACACGTGCACGCACATGTGCAAATGAGTACATGTGAAGCTGGTGATATCTGAATAAGGTATGTAGATTGTTACAAATGTCAACTTCCTGGTTTTGATATTATACTATAGTTATGAAAGATGCCAGCAGTTAGGAAACGGTGTGAAGGGTACACGGGTCCTCTATTATTTTTCCAACTTCCTGTGACTCTGTTAACTATTTCAGAATACAAAGTTTAAAAAAAAGAAAAACAGTTGAACTCATCCAGTCTCTTGGGTTACAATATCTATTTTAGATAGGCACCCCACTCCCACCCCAACTCTCCATCCAGTTTTCATGAAGGCTCACTTTTTAGTAAAGACCTTAAGAAAGGGAGTATCTAGTCATGAAGACATCTGGTGAGGGTGGGGGCAGAAGACGTAATCCTTAGAGATTAGCAAGCATAAAGGCCCTATGATGGAAGCATGCCTGGTTTGGTGGGCAGTGAGGTTGGAGCATAGTAAGCATAGGAGCAAAGAACCAGAGAAAAGGCTTGGGCTTTCAATCTGATGATGACGCATTTGAAGGGTTTTGAGCACAAGAATGAAATAATCAGACTTAAGAGTTTAAAGGGATCATTCTAGCTGCTGAAGGAAGGTGAGGGTAGAAGCAGGGAGAACAGGAAGCTATTCAGGCTAATTCAGGTGAAAGATAGTAGTGGCTCAGACCTGGGTGGTGAGAAGTGGTCAAATTCTGAATACATTTTGAAGATAGAGCGGACAGGATTTGCTACTGGACTAAGAGGGACGGATAGTGATTGAGGGGGAAGTATCTGAAATGGGGAAGACTGGAGGTGTAGTTTGGGGAGTGGGGGAATACCAGAAACTCAGTCTGTGACATGTTAAGTCTGAGAAGTTTCTTAGGGATCCAGACAGGGATGTCTGGCAGACTGACCTATCTAAAACTGCCCACGGTGCTGAGAATTACCACTCCCACCTTACAAAATCTCATCAGCGGGTTACATTATATTCATTCTGGTTTTACTCCTCATTATCTAAATTCACCTTCTATTTCTTGTCTATCTCTCCAACTATAAGTTTCACGAAGTTAGGGACTAGTTCACTCCTGTATCCTTAATGCCTGGTACATAGTAGATTCTCATAAAAAAAATATTTGTTGAATGTCTCCGAGAACCATATGGGCCTGAACATTTGACAATGGATGTTATTTAATACCTTGGCTAAGACAGGTCCCAAATCTATTTTCATTCATTATAGCAGTGGTGCCCAAACTTCTCTGCACATTGGAAGCATTCGGGGAGCTTTAAAAGTACTAATGCCTTGGTCCCACCCCAGAGACTGTGACTTAATCGGTCTTATGTGTGTTCTGGGCTTTGGGATTTTTAAAAGATCCCTAGGTGATTGCAATGTGTAGGTAAGTTTGGAACCACTGCACTGTGGAATTTTCAATTGTATCTTAAAGGAAATAAAATCTTCCTGGAATTTCATTTCCTTAAGTTTCCTCTTTTGCTTGGATCAACTATCCATGTTTCTTCCTCTTCTTCCTGATCTAAACTGTCACTCCAGGGCTTATACAAGATTACATGTCTCACAAATAAGGGTCTGTTCTCAGCAACAAGATCTGGGACTCTAAGCCAAATCTAATCCACTATAGTGTGTAGATGTCTAATATCTTCTCTCTACAACAAATCATCAATGGCTGTCTCCTGCTTTCCAGATTCACCCCTCTCTCCCTCCATCCCTGCTTGGCCACCTCTAAACACTTCTTACCTAGATTGCTGACCTGGCTTCTCTGCTGGTCTTTCTCCAGCCTCACCTCACACTGCTACCAAAGTGATCTTTCTAAAACCCCAAATTGTTCAGATCATCTAACTTCCAAGACTCCCTGTCTTTTTATTATGGTATTGTGTCCTTCATAGAGATCCCTACCTACCTCATCTAGTCATGTGAATTCAGGCAAATTCTCTCCCTTAGTTTTCTCACCTGTAAAATGGTGACAATAATGGTCCTAGATTTTAATATACCTGTAGCACTTAGAACTGTGTCTGGAACATATTAAGTGCTCTAAGAGTTACGTAAACTATTCCTTAAAAACTCCTTGCATTGTAACACTTACAGCTAAAACAGGTTCCAATCGTCACCCTCACTCACTGCCTTTGGGAGGTAGAACAGACTTGAGTCTGACTCCACTACTTTCTAGCTGTGAGTCTTGGGCAAGTTACTTAACATCTCAGATAGAAAATAGGGATAATATCTACAGAGAAGAACTGTTCAGGTACAGAGTGGGTTGTCGTGAAGGTAGGGTAGGTGCTTGGGTGTTTATTCCCGTCTCTGCCTGGTGACCTGTTATTCAGCCTACAAAATCTAGCCTGGGATCATTTCTCAAAGAACCATCTCCTCTGGCTTACCACCACTACCATCTGCCCCATAATTTACCTTTTGGGGTTTCCATACACCCTACATTAGAACATAGCTCACTGAGCTGGTTATTCAGATCTGTCTTCCCCATTTTCTACACTGTGAGCTTCCAGAGGAAGGGTTCGTGTTTTATTGAACTTAATGACCAGCACGGACTAGGGCTTATTATATTTATGTATTTGTCCTATTTCCTTCCTCACCTAGACTGTGAACTGCTAGTATTATCTATGCCCTCATTTCCCATACAGAAAGTACTTTATCTATATTTTAATGACTGAAGTGACTGGATTACAAAATATTTCAACCTTCCTGGTCTATTCATTCTTCAGATCCTTCCCAGGAACATATGTGTGAGGCAGGCAATTATTTATTTATTTTTAAAAGATTTTTAGGAGTGCACCTGGGTGGCTCAGTCGGTTAAGCATCCAACTTCGGCTCAGGTCATGATCTCGTGGTTTGTGGTTTCGAGGCCTGTGTCAGGCTCTGAGCTGTCAGCACAGGAGCCTGCTTTGGATTCTGTGTCTTCCTCTCTCCCTGCCCCTCCCCTACTCATGCCTCTCTCTCTCTCTCTCTCTCAAAAAAAAAAAAAAATTAAAAACATTAAAAAAAAATATTTTTAAGTACAATCTACCCCTCAACGTGGGGCTCAAACTCACAACCCCAAAATGAAGAGTCGCATACTCTACCAACTAAGCCAGCCAGGCTCTCTGAGGCAGGTGATTATTTAAATCTCAAGGAGTATCCTGGTAGCTTAATTAAGCCAAAATGTATACCAAGGATATCAATATAACTAAAATGCACCATGAACTTAATATTGACACTAAAACAACTTTTAAGGTGGACAAATAATTTTATTTTGTGCATGCAAATACATGTCAAGTACTGCAAACTTTTTCCATCAATTTTCTCTCAAACACTGAAAATCATGATGCTCTATTCTGTGAACAGCCAAAGCTAATATCTCTTCACTTCAGTGCTACAGCAAAAACACAGAATTCACTCTTTGCTATTCACTATCATCACAACCCTCATTGTTCCATCTCTGCCCTCCCCCCATATACAGGCCTTTAGAAATCCTAGCCTTCCCCCATTTAATCCTATTCCTATAGCACAAAGGGAAACATTACAATTTGGAAATTCAAATTGAAATAAATGGAATAGAATTTATTCCCATATATATTCCCCATTTCATTGTACAGAATTATTTTAAATTATAGTTTTAAATAGAAGCTGAGTATATGCCTTAAAAATGAGCATTAAATCCATCTTAGAGATGGTGCCTGCTTTTTACATGATGGGTGTACACCATCTTTAATTTCATTTACATTTCAATCGAACAATAGATTTGCAAAGAAAATGTCTAATACAGACGTAAAAATATTCACACTAGAGCTTCACAATCGGTTGTACAATTGACAAACAGGCCTCTTTTCCCAAACTTTCCAGCTAAGCAAATTTATAAAATGTAATCAATGCAACAAGAAAAACATTTCTCTTTCACTTCCAGGGAAAAGAATATGCAATAAACAGTATAAATGCAGACAGCAGTTGCTGCAAGCTAACCACGATACTCCCAAGTGGCTGTACAGTGGATATGTGCAGTACAAATAAAAGCCACATGTGTTGTATCACAACTACAGTATAATTGTTTGCCCAGCTAAGAGAATGCATGCACTTCCATGCCTTGGGTTATAAAGTGAGGCCTAATTCTCGACAGATTGATGGAATATATGCAAATGACCTTGGCTGTTGGCAGTACTAAGTGCAGCCAGTGTCTATGTTCCACTGGTTTGAGGATATTTTTAAAATTTTATTTAAAAAAAGAAAAATTGCCAATTTTGGATTTGGGGGAATAACTGCTCTTGGAGTAGAAATAAGACTCCACTCAAATGTGGGGTGTTCTGATCAGTGGCCTTGACTCCTTGTATTCCCTTGCCAGCAAAGGGATACAAAGAAACTGCTAGTAAAAAGGAACAACTAGCAAATGTATTCAATTTATCCAGAAAATGGGATACTCCTTGAGCACGTTCATTTGTGTTCTGCTTCTGCTTGCAGAAGGGGTTCTCATGAAGGAGTTACAGTAAGTGATCCCATCAACACTCTTCACTCACTAAAACACAAGAAAAGTTCTTCCAGGAAACTAACACATAGTTGCAATGCAACTTTTCCCTTTAAGCCTAGTTACCAACACTGGTGACAGTCTGCTCAGGAAATGACACAAAGAAGCTAGGGAAGAAACATTCAGATTCAAAGTTGAAATCACATGCTGAATCTGAATCCAATCATTACAATTGCACCCCTGCTAACAAGACAACACAGGCTTTAACATCTAAAATGCAAGAGCAAGCTAGATGGTTTTTAAAACGTTTTCAAATGTTTAAATGATCCCATTTTAAATTCCTAGAAATAGCTGTGCATCTTCTTATTTTCTCAAGGCAGCATATAAAATTGGGATGTGCTTTATATACTTGGAATCAACTTGAAATTTGAGTGAACGGGACTAGATCCATACAAATGGAAAATTTCAGTTCTCGTACAGGAGGCGAGGTTTCTTTTATAATTCTCTTGTGAGAGTAAGTAACTACTAGGAAAAAATCAGTGCCATCGACCCAACGAAGTACTACCTTCTCTTGAAAATTATATGCACGACCTTCATGCATGACACTTGCTTATCAGATGGTACTGAAAGGAAGTCATGGCAGGACAGGCAAGGGAATCTGCTCTGGTCAGGCACCAACTAGACGAAATACATACATAATCTTCTCAGAATTTATAAAATGAAACGATACTACAAAAGAGAACTACTGAATTTAGATTCACAGAATCTGAATGAGGCACATGGACTTCAGAATGGGACTCAGAAATGGAAAAACAAAAATGTAAGAAGTAAACCAAACACACAACCCACCATTTTCCCACTTTCCAGACCTCAGACTATTTTTTCCTAATTGAACCTAGGCACCACACGTAGTTAAATTACCAACATCACACATTTCCTCTCCTATTGCCTTATATACTGATTTCAAACGCATGTACATCACATGTTGGTAAAAGGGTCAAATGACAGGGAAGGCACCCAATTTTAAAAAGTCACATCCTAGGTCTGATTTATAATTTTTTTCCTCTTGACATCAGGGAGTAACTTTCTGAAGAAGGATCAGAAAGACTGCTCTTTCTTCTAAAGTGGCAGAGAACCAACATCTTTCCCTCACGTTAAACCCACCATGAGAAACAGAAGATGGCCACTATATAAAGGATGCAATACAGAATAATCCCAACAAAGAAACAATTCCTATGTTGTTAGTGAGAACGAGAGTAAGTTTTTAAGAACAGGGAGTTATTGTTTTATGGGATCACCTGCTGCAAGACAAGCATTATTTTAATATAAATGTTCTGAGACATACCAATAAGGTTGGCAGGTATATACATACACTGATGCAAATGTAATTTCACTGGACAAGTAGGCAAACACCTAAGCAGTTTATCCCAAACCCCTCCAGCAGAGCACAACCAAGTTTCAAAATTTCAATTTTAAAATTAAAAAGATAAGGTTAAATACACAAGATCAATTTATGTAGTATATATTCACCCTCAGAACGTGCTGAAGATGTTTTGCGTAGTTCTGTTGCACAGAGGGTTCTTTCCCTGAGGGCACATAAGGAGCTCTCAAACTGTTAATAGGTCTCTATTTTGTAACAAAATAGCAATTTTAAAATCTTAAAAAAAAATACATTACCTTCAACATGGAAGATCTCACTATTTAAATATCCATGAAATAGACATACTGGTTTGCATATCCTTTTTGGAAATACAAACAGCAAATAAAGTACATTGGAAGCATTTTAAATGTAATAAGCGCATATTTATAGAAGGGTTCTGATATAAATTATATAACAATCATGTTCCTGTAATATCCTAGGCTAATTTATAATGTCAGAAATAAGTTAATGTAACATGGTTTAAAACTCTTGTTCCTATTCATTTCAGGTTACAGAGTGAAATAAATAAAATGTCTCTGTAGGGATAGGGAGCACTGGCCATGGCAAAAGGGTACAGTACTAACCAAAGGAAACGAAGTCAAGGCTACTGTGCTGTTATGCTACAAACAAACATCCTCATACATTTGAATATTAAATAAATGTGTAAGATCTTCCATACTGACACCAGAATATCAAAACTACCCCTTTGTTTCTCAGGTATATTTACAACTTATCAGTCACCTTATGAGCATGTTCATTAAGACAGGTATCAAACACCAGTATTTACTCATTCTGATCAAGAAATTTCAGGGAAATGTCAACCCTCCCGCCCCTGGAAATGTGCACAAAACTTTTTATCAAAATCTTATCTGATACAATGCTGTGGTTTTGTAAAACAACTAAATAGCTCAGACGACCAATAACATGATCCTGTTTAAGCATCTTGCTAGCAGGAAAAGCCCTTACATACAGTACACCTGGTGAAAGATCAGCTTGGCTTAAAATATTCCAGTACAATTTTCAGAGTAAACAACTTCACAGAAGTTAATTAAAAAAAATAATAAAAGTCAAACTAATCTTAAAGAAACTGGGGAAAAACAAAGACAAACTATAGGTGAGATCACCAGAAAGGAATGCCCAGTTTTTGTTTCCAAATGTCGACTGAAGTTTAGGTTTCAAAAATACCTCCCCCAAATCTGGGGCATGGCTGGTTGAACATACTGCATGCTTCCAGAAGCCAGGTCCAAACACTTTCAGTCACATTTAGCAGGGCAGAAATTACTCATGTTTTTAAGTACGAATAAAGGTTAGCCAATGTTCTATTATTACATGGTTCATAGTCTTATCAACCTAACGGTCAGAAAACAAGGAAAATTAAACGCAACGTGAAGTAACAATAAACAATACTTAACCAAGATATTGCAATGAACATCCAAATTAATCAGTTTAAATAAAAAAAACCCAGCAATACCATCTTGTTAGTCAGTGCAAACGCTACATACAGGGTTTTCTCAAGAAAGCTGAAAGCACCTGATTCTTTTGCCAAGTCATCAGATTCAATAATGTACAGGCTTAAATCTGCATTTTAAAAAACTGCCATTACATTAGTGCATAATTTATCAAAATTGTAAAAACGATTCTGCATAACTTAGGAGAATTTAATATCTAGTACATCAGCTGAAAGACTTAGGCACTTGGTTATATATTTAATTACTTACTTCAACAAGTAGCCTGTGTATAAATATTAACAAAGCAGAAACTAGTCTTGAAAAATGGAAAATTAAAAAAAATTTCAATGCTACAGATAAAAGCACTGCACCACACTCCTACATATAATGCAGTAAAGAAAGCTAGTATATAACCCTGTAAAATTCTATGGTAAGAACATCTAACTCCACTCTTCAAAGTAAAAAAAGAAAAAAAAAAGAAAAAAAAAGAAGGAAAGAAAGAAAAAAGAAAAAAAATCCATGCAAAGTCCCATGAAAAAGATAAATAAAGCAGCTGGAATGAGATGGAAATTTCTCTCAGCAAAACATAAAATAGAAATAAATAAGTTAATTAAGTCTACTTTCACTAGATGTATCATTGTAGGATCCTGCTAGTTTAATAACTGAGTTGTTAATTTTCTATAGAAGCCATTTAAAATAGGAAATGGCTCAGTTACTGCACCGGATTGCTACAAACTCATAAAAAGCTGCTTGAAGCTTAAGTTAAATGTCCAAATTCCAATCACCTCTGGAAAGTGAACGTGTTACCCTAGTAAAGTAAATTTTCTTTTTTTTTCATAATGCTAATGCAAGAGGGCTTGAAGTATCAAAGAGTCCACAGGAAATGGATGCCCCCGGTAATATCTTTTTTTAAAAAAAATATACATTATATAATATATATTATATATATAAAAAGCTAGTGTAAATGCTTCCATGGTATGGTCACAAATTTGAAAGATGAACCTCCTTTCAGCTGTTAACCATCTTCCCATTTGCAACAGGTTTTAAAAAGTCGTTTTTATCTTCAGACATAACGTGAGTTTTCAGAATGAGGTTGCCAACACTGACAGATGTGGTGATGGGGAGGCAACTTGCATTGCTAATGGACACTGGGAGTGGCTGGCTAAAGCAAGAAGTTACCGGCAGAATTGTTTTTTGCTCCTCCCTGAGAGAAAATAAAGGACATTGAAAACAAATTAGCTTTAAGTGAATAACCCTTTAAAGAATAACTATACATGCTTAATATTAGTTGTAACAAACTTCAAAAGCCCCTAGTAAAGGCATGTATTTATCACTAAAAAATATCAGCAGTCACTAAAAAAGTCCCTTTTTCCAAAAATCTTATTTAAAAAATTAAAATACTAGACGGGCACCTGGGTGGCTAAGCACTGGGCCTACTTGGGATATTCTCTCTCTGCCCCTCCTCTGCTCATGCTCTCTCTCTCAAAAAATAAATGAGTAAACTTAAAAAAACATTAAGGGGCACCTGGGTGGCTCAGTTGGTTAACAGACTTCAGCTCAGGTCATGATCTCACAGTCCGTAAGTTCGAGCCCCACATCAGGCTCTGTGCTGACAGCTCAGAGACTGGAGCCTGCTTCAGATTCTGTGTCTCCTCTCTCTCTGCCCCTCCCCTGCTCATGCTTGTTCTCTCTCTCTCTCTCAAAAATAAATAAACATTAAAAAAAATTAAAATACTGGCTAATTTAAGGCCAACAAACTATTAAGTTCAAGACTAACCCATAATTTTGGCAGTAATTATATAAAATGGCAATATTAAATCTAAGAATATCTTTAATTAAAAAAAATGTTTTTTTAATATTTATTTATTATTGAGAGAGAGACAGAGCGTGAGCAGGGGAGGGGCAGAGAGACAGAGGGAAACACAGAATCCAAAGCAGGCTCCAGGCTCTGAACTGTCAGCACAGAGCCCGATGTGGAGCTCGAACTCACGAACCACGAGATTGTGACCGGAGCTGAAGTCGGACGCTTAACCAACTGAGCTATCCAGGTGCCCCTAAATCTAAGAATACCTTAACATGATTTTTTTAAAAGGGAAACCCTTCATCTAGATTTTAATTCTCCATTGTGTAGTCTAGAAGTGTGCCTACCAGACTGAGGAAGTATTAACCTGATGCTGGAGCACGAGGACAAACTTTTATCCACAAAAAAAGCAGGTCTCAGGCTACTTAAAAATGGACTATTTTGTTCAAGTTTACCTCTTCTCTCCTAAAAATTCAGACTGACCCAATCACTGCCCTATTACATAAGGTCTTCGCCTCACAGGAGAGAGCCAAAATTGCAGGTAACACTGCATTTATTTTATTTAAATATTCACAACCTATGTCCACTGGTTATGAGTTATCTGTCTAACACTCACAGAATCACATGGTCTTCACCTAAACTCTGTCTCTTCTGCTCCAGTGGCTCCTTTTGGTGCTGTTGGACTGGATGCCCATTTTCCACTGCTGTTCCATTCAGCAACTGATCATTTTGAGAACTGATACCCAGCTGTATGTCCAGGATCTCCTAAGAAAATAAAATGTTAATCCTTCAGTATGAAAGTATTTTGTAGTTTCCAATTGAATAAAGCTTCCTAAATATCTAATTGTGGTACTTACTTCAATTTGTTCACCTTGTCCATCAGGTTCATCAGTATCAAGTGCCGAAAGCTCTAACTCAATATCCCTATCAGGCTTAGTATCGCTTGCATCTTCTGTATAATCACTCTGTAATAAAGAAAAAATGCTGATTTTATACCTGGGGAGGCTGGGGCCCCCCTTTCAGATTAAAGTAAGAATCTCAATGATTGAAATAAAAGCTGGTACTGCAATTTTATTTCTATTCGGAGTTTGAAAAACAATCATCCACCAGAAAAAGGAATGCTAACATACACTAGGTAATGGCATAAACTAACACACAGCAGCACCAAACAGCAAATACATTAAGCATGAAGCTGAGAGGTTCAGTTTTTTTACCTCTCCATTTCTCAGTTCAATTTCCTTGCTTAGAAGATTTAAGGTAAGGTGGCGGCCTTCATCCAGGGAATTCCACTTCTGCTGCATGGCCAGTGCATTGGCCTCCCTCTGAAGAAGCAACGAGTTACTCTTGGCCTATAGGGGAAAAAAAACAAAGGTAAAGTTAGCTTTCAACCATAGCTTTCAACTGCCATTTTATTTTAAGAATTTAAAGCTGAGGGACACAGAGACTACCTGCTGAAGTTCAATGCTCAAAAGGTCTCCAGTACTGGAATGCTTTCGATGACCAGATAAATCAGTAACAATGAATCTGTCCCTTTAAAGAGAAATATGTTTACAATTATAAAATTGAAAGAGTTGAAGCAACTAAAGCAGTAATGGCCATGTACCAAATACGTTTTCTGTAATTAATCAACTCTGAAAGTTTCAGTCATCATTTGAATGTTTTCTCAGAAATCTGTTATTCAGCTAAAATCATTAAAGTATGCTTCATGAATAATCGGGGGTAGGATCTATACTCTGAGGATACACACAAGTCTGAAAATAGAGAATCCAAAAGAAGTAAGAGTAACATTACCGTTCAATATAGTGTGCTGATGACGTGGCCTCGTTACCATATGAACTCCACCTTGAATCAACAGCATTGACATAAGGAACATAATCTACAGAAAGGTAGAAAGAAACAATGATCAGAAAAGTGAAATATCAATATGTAAATGTGAACATACACTTTTTTAAAAAAGATCCATATTTTATCCAACCAGCCATGTTCTTCTGGCTAAACCATTTAATTCTGAGCTCCTGTGACTGTTAAATAGAGGGAAATGTGCTGTACCTCACAAAGTGAGGATTAAAAAGCACAGTGTTAGAATACAGCAAGTGAGATACTAGTTAAGGGGATTACCTGATACACTGATAGGCTTAGTGGCACTTCCTTGGGAAGCAGTGGCCTGGACAGGATCCGTGGTATGGTAACCTGTACGTGAAGATCTGGAAATTGCACCCCATTTTGAGATGATAGGTCCATCACTAAATGGAATTATTGGGTCTTCTTCTTTTGTCCTTCTCTGAGTTTCAAATAAATGCACTCTTCTCTTAACATCTCCACTGTCCAGGTCCTGCATAAACCAAAGAAAATCAATTAAAAGGAACGTTGTCAATTACTTCAGCTAATAATACAGGTACATGCTTTCAAAAGACATGTAATCAAATTTTCTGGTAAATTTAACACTAGCAGTACATCTTAGTGATAATCCAACATCCGTTTTAAACCACCAAACTAGCTCAAATAATTTAAGCATTAAATGCAATTTATTTCAGACTTACCTAAATATAACTCAGCTGCTTACAGATGAGTTATATAGCAACAAACAATATGAAGATGAAAGCATTCAATCATTCTAAAACTTGAGTCAACATGCATGATATCCCCCCCAATCCCCCAAATCATACCATTAATACAGCATTTGAATTAGCAATTACATCTCTGGGCTCTGAATCGATGGCATTTATACAGGAGCCTATGGTGCCACAAGACCAAGGAGAATAATGAGAAAGATGATCTTCTTCAAACTTTGTACCACTCACACTCTCAGAGAACTGATTAAAAAAAAAAAAAAAAGGCATAGTCAATTAGTACAAAACTGTTAAACTTACAAACTTGTAACTAATACAAAGTAACTATTATAGAATATATAGGACTTCATAATGAACAAATAATATAAAAACTTTCAATAATTAATATAAAAATACTGTCATATGTAACAAGTAATAATTATACTATTTGTATTTACATTATTTACTACAGAAAATAGAATGACTTCTCTTTTTATTTTGCTCTTTTGGTACTCATAAGGAACCCCTGACTATCAAACACCAAATCAACAAATATTTGCAGCATGTCTCTAACACGGTATGAAGCACTCCTAAAAAATGGAAAAAGGCAAAACACACACACACTATGGTCCGTGTCCTAGAATAGTTTACGATTCTGAGAAAAGACCATCATGTAAATATGGGAATATAACTGATAAACCATGCAGGATCAAATTTAAAAAAAGAACTCAAAGAAGGCTGTCTGGAACTAGAAGAAAAAGTGGACAAATTTTAAAAGGACTGTCCAAATTATTACAGGATCAGAATACTAAAGTTGTCATAATCATTAAATCTAGTTTACTAGATATAGAAAGCTGATGCCAAAATAGTTAAATTACATATTACAAGTCATATTACTAGCAAATAGCAGATCTGAGTCTCAGGGAAATATTTTTTTTTTTTTTTTTTTTAAGTAAACACTACACCAATGTGGGGCTTTGAACTCATGACCCTGAGATCAAGAATCACATGTTCTACCAATTGAGCCAGCCAGGCTCCCCAGAGGAATAATTATTTCTTAAAGCATAGTATAAAAAAATGCAAATACATTTTTCTATCAAGCAAGTGGCAACTCTATCACTCTGTTGTCAAGATGTTTAGTTGCTTTCAAGAAGTCTCAGTTCGATGAGAAATTTGGATCTAGTTTAAGAATTCAGTGGTTTATTGAAATATTTATGGATGAAAAAATGTTATCTGAATTACTTCAAAATAATCCAGTGGGAAGAGGGGGTACAAATGAGACTGAAGAGTAGGTAACAGGGGGTGATGGGTACGTGGGGTTTATTATACTATTCTACTTTTGTATATGCTTGAAGTTTTTCATAATAAATTTTATTTATTTACTTTTTTTTGAGAGTGAGCATGCAAGCAGGGGAGGGGGGAGAGAGAGAGAGTGAGAGAGAATCCTAAGCAGGCTCCATGCCCAGCACGGAGCCTGACACGGGGCTCAATCTCACGACCATGAGACCATGACCTGAGCGAAATCAAGAGTTGGACACTTAACTGAGCCATCCAGGCACTCTTCATAATAAAATTTTTAAAAGTTTTAGATATTAGAGCCCAAAAGAATGGGAAATAAATCAAATTAGAGGAATTAAAAAAATAATGGTTTGTCGTATATATAAAAGTACTGAAAACAACAAGGTACACTGAAATGATCCTGATACAAAAATTTGTTTTGTAACAACAAGAATAATTAACAGTGATGCAAAACTGCATGAATAAAACCACAGGCATTTCTGCAACTCCTGTGAAGTAAGGAAGAAATGCTTCTGCTAGATCAGGATTCAAATCCCAGCTACTTACAAGCTGAATTTATTACTTTGGGCAGATTACTTAATTTCTCTGAGTAGGATTTCTAAAAAACATAGATTTAATACCTGCCCCCTAAGATTTTTGTGAGAATTAAATAAAATAGCATTATGCAAATGCTTAGTACAGTGCCTGGCACAAGTAGGTGCTCAATAAATGGTAGATATAAATCTTATTACTAAAAAACAGAAAAATAATGACAACTATACTGCTGGAGAGACTTTCAATTCTTGGTGGAACAGGTCTTAAGACCATTAAAAACTTAATGGTCTTCAGAGTCTCACAATGCCTAACTGTAGTGCTTCTCACAAACTCAATGTTCACTGAACTACGTGACTCAACTTCACACTAAACTGCTGCAAAATACCCAACACAGCTAACCCTGGTTGGAAAGAGTGCTCTGAAGTCGGGTGTTTGACCTATCCTTGCAACATCAAGTGATGAAGACCTTTCTTACATCAGTGCGAAAGTCTACACTGAATAGAGGAGAAGGTGGTGTTGGTGACTGTGTTGCCACAGGAAGAGTTGAAGAGACAAGAGGTGCTTTCTGAGTGTGGTACTGTGCCCACTGCTCTGGCTTTCTTCTTATCTGCTCCTCGCAACTGGTCTTCAAATGACCACAAGGTTCCTAAGGGGGGATAAAAGAAACAATCTTAATCATCTAGGGAGCAGTAAATAAACTTGTCTATTTCCTGTGGAAATAACGTAAACAGTTTATTATATTGTTGGGACAAAAAAATACAGCAGGGAAGTCACCTTAGCCTATTCTCCACACATTTAAATGAAAGGATTAATGTTTAGTCAAGTGAGCACTCAGTTTTCTGGTTTAGAGAAGTCATTTGTATCTATGTGGGGATATTGAAAATAGGCCCTGTCCTTGTATTTTGGAGATTTCTCTATACCTTCCCATCAGTTTCCTATCCAAGCATAACATTTATTGAGCATTAATATGTATCAGGTCCAGTTCCAAGGGCTTTGTTTTTCTGATTTAATCCTCACAACAGCCTTATGAGGTAGGTACCATTATTGCCACCAAACATGAAAAACCTGACGTACAGAACATATAGTAACTTCTGTAAGTCACACAATTTCTAACTGGAGGAGCTAGAAACCCATACCTGGGTGGTAGGACACCAAGTCTGACAGTGGGCTCTTTACCCACTACACTACAGTAGCAGTCCTATTTCCACTGTCACTTACCCTTGGTAAAGGCACACTTGTCCTTGGCTCACTTGGTGGCTGGCAAGCCACTGAATAGTACCCATCTAATGAGTTGTATCTTTCCCGCAAAGACGTCTGATAAACAGACGAGTGCATCACATCCATTGGAGGTAAAGAATTACTTCTAATAATGTCATCTCGTTGGTACATAGGTGGGCGCCAGATGCGCCTGCTGTCGTACACAGGAGCATACATTCCAGAAGGTACTGGCGGAACTGGTCCATACGGCTGCGGAGGAGGAGGTTGGTAAGGAGAAGAATTCATTCGATCTCGAGGGGAAAATGTACTGTAATGATCGGCATATGGCATAGAAGCAGGTGGGAGGGAGGACTCTGGAACATTATTGGATCTCACAAAGCGAGGAACACAGGGAGCCACACCAGCTGGTACCGTTGGAGGTGGTGGGTAGTATCCTTAAAAATTAGAAAAAGGAATATTTAATGTAATCTTAGTAAAATCCAACATTGTACAATGATTTAACTCTAAACCAGCTTTTAATGTGGGAAAAGAAAATAAACTTTGAACCTTAGTTACTCCTGCCTTAGACAGACACTACACTACTATATGAACTCCTATGTTAAACTGCTCCTCAAAAACACAAGACAGGCTATTAAGAGATGGCTGGTAAGTTTCCTTCTAGGGCATCTACTGCCACAGGTTTTGGATTAAGTAATCAGTTACATTATTGATTCATAGCTTTGGGGGAGCAGAGGTAAAAACCCCTTTCAAAATCTATATAGGTTGTGTATTGTCTTTCCAAAATTATACATTAAGTACATATAAACCAAACATTCCACAAACTATTTCAAGGGATTCACAGAACTCCCTGAAGCTCATCCATGGACTCTATATTTGACGTAAAGGAAGGAGAATCTTAAAACTATTGGCATGCAGAATCATTAATTCTTAGGGCAGGAAGAAAACTTAAGGGTTATATAGTCCAAAAGATTAATTTCTTAATATAGATATTCTAGATATAAGTGATTCACTTATGTATCTAAGGACAATATATATTAGTTTCTTTTTTTTCTTAGAATTGCCTAAAATTACTTACCTGTCTGGGGGTACTGTGGGACTTCGAAGGGTATCGGAGTCCTTGGATCTTGAAAATACTGAATGTTTTCAGAATGCTGAGGATATACTGGTACTCTAGTTATAAATGCGCTGGATTTTGGAGGCACAGAATTCAGCTCTGTTCCAACATTAGAAGGCCCAGCTGAGGTAGCCGCTACATTACTTACAGGAGTCTTGGGTGGAGAGCCAATTTTACTGGAGAGATAATTTATCAAAAACAAAGAATAAATTACTGTCTGTAACTGCTGTCTTCCTCAGTAGGAATTTTTCATAAAATTATATAGTGAAACCACTAATAGAGAAAATTTAGGTTATTTCCATAGTGACAAATAATTTCATTGCCACCCTACACTGCTGATACACAGGATTGTAGTAACAGATCTCATATTCTGGCAAGGGTAAAAAGAATGCAAACAAAGCCCAGGCACTAATGTGATCCATCAATCCCTTTTTACTCATTGTATAAACAAAGATTTTTCCTAGTGGAAATTAAAAAAAAAAAAAAAATTTCTATTCAGGGCGCATGGGTGGCTCAGTCGGTTAAGCGTCCGACTTTGGCTCAGGTCATGATCTCACAGCTCGTGGGTTCGAGCCCTGCATCAGGCTCTGTGCTGACAGCTCAGAGCCTGGAGCCTGCTTTGGACTCTCTCTCTCTCTCTCTCTCTCTCTCTCTCTCTCTGTCCCTCCTCACTCATGCTCTGTCCCTCTCTTTCTCTCTCTCAAAAATAAACATTTAAAAAAATTTTTAAAAAGTCCTGTTCAACAGGTTCACCCTTAAATTTATTGTTCAATAACTACAGTTAACCCTTGAACAACACAGGTTTGAACTGCATGGGCCCATTTATATGCAGACTTTTTTCAATGAATAGTACTGTAAATGTATTTTCTTTTTTAAAATATCTTTTTGTTGTTGTTGTTTTAAGTAAACTCAACCCCCAACGTGAGGCTCAAATTCACATCCCCTAGATCAAGAGTCCCATACTCTGCGGACTAAACCAGCCAGGGCGCCCCTCCTTGTATTTTATTGATGACATTTTCTTTTCTCTAGCTAACTTTACAGCAAGAATACGATATACAGTACATACAACCTACAGTATATGTGTTAATTGATAATATGTTATCAGTAAGGCCTCTGGTCAATAGTAGGCTATGAGTAGTTACATTTTGAGGAAGTCAAAAGTGTCCCCTATCCCTGTATTTTTCAAGAGCCCACTGTAGTCTACCAGAATTATCTGGGACAAAGACGACAGACATGTAAAAGAAGGACTGTTCTATTAAGAGATAGATGGATTAAAATGTAAACTCCTTGAGAAAAGGCCATTTTTGTCCATTTTGTTAACTGCTGTCTATCCAAAGTTACATCTAGAAAAGTTAACTGTTACATCTAGAAGAATTCCTGGCATAGTCATTCAGTAAAAATATCTGTTGAAAAAATGAAATAGTTCCTGCCACATAATAGAGTGGATGAGTGAAACGCCAATATATGGTTACTCATTCAATTGATGCAAAATAACCAAACTTTTTATCTTTTTTTAACCAGGGATTTTCTTTGTTGAGTCACCAGGCAATCAGCTCCAGAGGATCTCACCACGTCTTTCTTATGCCCTACTGAGAAGTCAAACTTTGGCAGAGCTTAGATATGTGGTGACTCCAGAAAAAGAACTTGTTAATGATGCAGGAACTCAATATGTTGCATCCCAAGTAGATTAAAGGGTTTTTCTCAAGCTAGAGAAGCCCTTTTAAAGCTAGAATACAAACAAGTATGGGCTGCTTTTAAGTCTAGCACAGCAGATTAGTCTAGCAGATGTTTACTTTTATGTGTAAAATGGAAATAACTAAGGAACTGTGGGTAATAATAGCAGATACAAATTTACTGACTTACAGTTTAAAGATATTTTAGGGCTATATTTATTCTTTGAACTTAAATAAAGGCAACAAGGAAAATAATTAGGATTTCCTTGTAACAGTAATATAACTCTTATTGAGCAATTACTGAGCACATTCCAGGCTCTATGCTACATGCTTTACATAGATCATCTGGTCCTTCCATATCAAAAGGTTATATACTGTCAAATTGGGATAAGTACTTTAAAATGGCAAACTTTAGGGGGCACCTGGGTGGCTCAGTCGGTTAAACGTCCAACTTTGGCTCAGGTCATGATCTTGTGGTTCGTGAGTTTGAGCCCCCACATCAGGCTGTCTGCTGTCAGCAGAGCCCCCTTCAGATACTGTCTCCCCCCACCCATCCCTTCCCCACTCACACTTTTTCTCTCTCTCTCAAAAATAAACATAAAAAGAAATGGCAAATTTTTAGACTTGTCAGCGAAAAGGCATCAAAATCCATGACAAGATTCATAGCCTCACGTGATCATGCAAGCTATCCACAAAAATGAGACTAAGGAAAAAGCTAACCTTCAGCCACATTCCAGACAGACAGCTAGATTACTACAGCTGTAGCCTACATGGCTCTCAGGATTCCAGGCTCTCCTTTGCAGCACCCCTCTCCTGCCTACCTGATTTTGCCAGGGCTGCTTCCTGTCCTGATAAGATCTTTCCTTCCCAACTATCCATACTTTTGGAACTACCTCAGGTCTTCCTGGGCTCATTTTACCTCCAGGGAGTCTTTCATAATAACTCCCTATAGAATATTATTACTTTTTGTGTTCCAATAACACTTGGAACACAGCTCCATTATAGTACCTATCAGAACGTATTATATAATATCTGTTTACGTCTGCCTCCAAACCACACTGTAAGACCCTCAGAGGCAGGGAGTAGTATTATTTAGTTCATTTTCATTACTTCTACCAGCTGGCTGGTGTTGGGCACATAGAAGATCCCTAATTTTTGAATGAATTAATGATTTATTTATTTTTTCAAGTTGTTCCCTTAGTCTATAATTAAAAAAAAAATTGGGATAGGATTTACTTTTTAAGGTGTATAATTCAGTGAGTTTTGGTATACTCACAAGGTTGTGCAACAACCATCACCACTACCTCATTCTGAAACACCTTCATCAGCCCTGAGAGAAATCTCTACTCATTAGCATTCACTCCACAGCCCCTGGCAACTACTCATCTACTTTCTGTCTCTCTGGATTTGCCTATTCTGGACACTACCATAAATAGAACTCTGTAATATATGGCCTTTTGTATCTAGCTTCTTTCACTTAACAGTTTCGAGGTTCATCCACATTGACTGTAGTATGTATTAGTATTTACTCCTTTTTTTTTTTTTACGGCTGAATACATTCCACTCGTATGGATATAAAACAGTTCTAGGTTACCTTGCCAGAAACCTTCAAAAGCTCATTTTCTAAACATATATGTAACACAAGGTCTCCATAATGTGGTGCAACCTACCTATCTAATCTTATTTTAACCAGTCCCTAACATAAACTTCCTGTTCTAAAAGGCTGGTCTCTTCAATATTCCAAATAATTACCAACAAATTTGACCCATATTATGCTGTTTCTTTTTCTGAAATCCACCATATTTTTCCCAGCAATATAAAATATTCCTGTTCTTTCATCCAATTCCAATTTTGCTTCATTTGTGTAAATGCTGTCTCCACAACTATACTCTCGTAAGTTTCTTAAAGGAAAAGAGATCTTATACATGTCCTGTATTTTCTTTTTTTTTTTTTTTTTCCAACGTTTATTATTTATTTTTGGGACAGAGAGAGACAGAGCATGAACGGGGGAGGGGCAGAGAGAGAGGGAGACACAGAATCGGAAACAGGCTCCAGGCTCTGAGCCATCAGCCCAGAGCCCGACGCGGGGCTCGAACTCACGGACCGCGAGATCGTGACCTGGCTGAAGTCGGACGCTTAACCGACTGCGCCACGCAGGCGCCCCACATGTCCTGTATTTTCAAGTGTGACAAGAACATAGCTCAGAATGAATGTTCAAATATCATATGCTAACTAGACAATGTTCTCTGACATGTCATTTCTAAAAATCTCTCCCAGAGAAAACTGTAAGGATCCTCCAATAAACAAATCCTCCTATCATATGCTAACTGCAGAAATAAAGAATATAATTGCTTACCTACCCACTGTTTATTATATGAAATCACTAGCATAATACTTTGTTCCTAGAAGGCATATAATAAATGCTGACCGACTATTCAGGGGCAACAAAATCGGAACATGATTTAACTGAGACCCTAAAACAATACCAAAGCATGAGATTTCTGAGGTGTAAGTAACTCAGATGGTCAGAAAGTTTTAAAACTTTTTTCTTAAAGAACCAAAACCCTTCCTTATGCTGAAACCTGAAAATATTGGTAATAATAACAACAAGATATTGAGGTACTGTTCAATGCACACTGCAATAGTGATTCACTTAATCTGTGCAACCAACCTGTGTAGTAGTTACTATTACTGTATGAATTTTGTGGATGAGTAAATTGAGGGAGACAGATTAACTGGCCTAAGTTCAAACAGCTAGAAAACAGTGAGCCAGAATTTGAACCAAGGGAGTTTGCCTCCCAAGAGCCCCCTCTTAGCTACTACACATCATTAAAGAATATAGAATAGACTGTTCTGAGTGAAGCAGAGGCTGGAGGCTTAGAATCTCACCTTGCTGAGGTTTCTATTTAGCCCCTTTCTGGTACCCCTCTGTATACGATCCTAAAGTTCAAAGATCTAAGTGTGGAAAAAACCCAATTCTGGTCCAAACTCTTCAGTTTACAGTCAAGGAAAACAAAACCCAGAGCTGAATTGACTTTCTAAGGTCACAGAGCTTTTCAACTGCAGAGCCAGGACTAGAACTCAAATTTTGGGGGATTCAAGTGCTTTTTCCACTAGGTGAAGATTATGCATTAAAAATTCTGATTAGTTCCTTTCCCTTAGGATAAATTAAAATACTCAGTCATTTCTCAAAAGGCTGAGTAACTCACAGTAACCATTTTTACCTAATACTTACTTTTCAGTTACAGACTCTACAGAAGGCCCAGTTGCGTTCTGACCATTAGTGCCAACCTTCCCCACTTTCTTCACAGTCTCCAGAGCTCTTAAAGTACTGTCAGTACTACGTGGGATTAGCTGGGAAACACTGTTTTCTGCATTTGAAATTCCATTTGTACTTGGAACAATTTTCCCCGTTGTTTCAGTACTTCCTATGACAGAAATGACATTTCCGGCTGTGGTTGTGACAGTGTTGTTTACACCAACTTTATTTAGAAGAGGAAATGTTCTTACAGTTGCATTGATCTTTTTGTTCCTTAATCGATACCTGTTTCAAAAACAATCAACATATATTGGTGAATATTGCACTAAATTTACCCTGGAAGGGGGGGGGGGAAGACAATGGGAAAAGATTTAAGTAGGAGGAAATAGCTTTGAAAAAAAGTTTCATCAGCTAAATATCAAATACAGTCTACACCAAACTCTGCTGTTAGATGTCACATGAAAACACACACACACACACACACACACACACACACACACACACGTAGACATGTAATTAATGTAGCAAGCAAAATACACATGTATCAAAGAAGCCTGATGAGTGAATGGGAAGAGATCCTTTTGAAAATTTTGTATAATTGCAATAAAAAGTACACTATGTAAAAATGAAAGGAACCATACCAAATCTATTTAGGAATGTAGAATGAAGAAGAAAGGTATGCAAGAGTTGACAAAATTCTGTTGTTACCAAATGTTAGAGCATTATATAAATTAAAAAAATTATAAAACCAAAACTCGTTCTTAAACACTACACCAGATTAGTTTATGCCTAATGTAAAAAGCATTTGGATTAAGAACAGAATTTTCTGATATTGAATTCATAGTTTTATTTATGGTGGTCAGGTATAACACTTTCAATACATAAAGCAATTTGATCTTGGGACTCCATTTAAGAAAATCTGTTTCCACTTGTACAACAAAAACTTCATTATAATGTAGTCCTAGTCAAGGTTCCAAAACTTTAAAGTGGTGAACAACTGTTACATGAACAAAAAGTTTACACACATTTGGAGCCATAATTACATATGCCTAAATTAATCTGATATTAATGTTATAATCAAACAAAAGGTAATTAAATATAAATAGTGTTAGTGATGAGCAATGCCTTCACAATAGTCTCCCTTTCAGTCCCTCAGTATCTATAAACAACCTCATTATTCAATCCCGCTAGTCTCCATCTCCCCTCTCTCCTGCTCTCCCTCTCTCTCGTGCACGTCTCCTCCCTCCCTCCCTCCCTCCTTCCCTCTCTCTCTCTTTCTCTCTCTCTCACACACACACACACACACACACACACACACACACACTGACAGAGGCAGGTGGAGCTCAATAAAAGAGAAGTGTCCCCAGATCAGACTGGCTGAGGATGAAGTGACTGAACACAAAGTTAAAAAAAGACAACAGGAGGTTATGGTCAGTTTATATAAGTCATCTTAAGAGATTCTGGAGAGCGACTGACTACTTTTTTTTTCCTTTTTATTTGTTTATTTATTTATTTGCTTAATTTATTTATTTTTAAATACATCCAAGTTAGTAAGCATATAGTGCAACAACGATTTCAGGAGTAGATTCCTTAATGCCCCTACCCACTTAGCCCATCCCCCCTCCCACAACCCCTCCAGTAACCCTCTGTTCTCTGTATTTAAGAGTCCCTTATGTCTTGTCCCCCTCCTTGTTTTTATATTATTTTTGCTTCCCTTCCCATATGTTCATCTGTTCTATATCTTAAAGTTCTTACATGAGTGAAGTCATATGATATTTCTTTCTCTAATTTCGCTTAGCATAAAACCCTCTAGTTCCATCCACATAGTTGCAAATGGCAAGATTTCATTCTTTTTGATTGCCAAGTGATACTCCCATTACACACACACACACACACACACACACACCACATCTTCTTTATCCATTCATCCATCAGTGGACATTTGGGCTCTTTCCATACTTTGGCTATTGTCAATAGCACTGCTATAAACATTGGAGTGCATATGCCCCTCTGAAACAGCACACCTGTATCTCTTGGATAAATACCGAGTAGTGCAATTGCTGGCTTGTAGGATAGTTCTATTTTTAATTTTTTGAGGAACCTCCATACTGTTTTCCAGAGTGGCTGCACCAGTTTGCATTCCCACCAGCAGTGCAAAAGAGATCCTCTTTCTCCGCATCCTCGCCAACATCTGTTGTTGCCTGAGTTATTGTTAGCCATTCTGACAGGTGTGAGGTGGTATCCCACTGTGGCTTTATTTGTATTTCCCTGATGATGAGTGATGTTGAGCATTTTTTCATGTGTCGGTTGGCCATCTGGATATCTTCTTTGGAGGAGTGTCTATTCATGTCTTTTGCCCATTTCTTCACTGGATTGTTTTTTGGATGTTAAGTTTGATAAGTTCTTTATAGATCCTGGATACTAACCCTTTATCTGGTATGTCATTTGCAAATATCTTCTCCCATTCCATTGGATGACTTTGTTTTGCTGATTGTTTCGTTTGCTGTGCAGAAGCTTTTCATTTTGATAAGGTCCCAATAATTCATTTTTGCTTTTGTTTCCCTTACTCCCAGAGACGTGTTGTAAGAAGCTGCTGCGGCCAAGATCAGAGGTTTTTGCCTGCTTTCTCCTCGAGGATTTTGAAGGCTTCCTGTCTTATGTTTAGGTCTTTCATCCATTTTGAGTTTATTTTTGTGTATGGTGTAAGAAAGTGGTCCAGGTTCATTCTTCTGCATGTCGCCATCCAGGTTTCCCAGCACCACTTGCTGAAGAGACTGTCTTTATTCCATTGGATATTCTGTTCTGCTTTGTCAAAGATTAGTTGGCCATATGTTTGTGGGTCCATTTCTGGGTTCTCTATTCTGTTCCACTGATCTGAGTGTCTGTTTTTGTGTGAGTACCATACTGTCTTAATGATTACAGCTTTGTAACACAGCTTGAAGTCTGGGATTGTGATGCCTCCTGCTTTGATTTTCTTTTTCAAGATTGCTTTGGCGATTTGGGGTCTTTTCTGGTTCCATACAAATTTTAGGATTGTTTGTTCTAGCTCTGTGAAGAATGCTGGTGTTATTTTGATAGGTACTGCACTGACTATGTAGATTGGTTTGGGTAGTGTTGATATTTTAACAATATTTGTTCTTCCTATCCAAAAGCATGGAATATTTTTCCATTTTTTGTGTGTGTCTTCTCCAATTTTTTTCATAAGCTTTCTATAGTTTTCAGTATATAGATTTTTCACCTCTTTGGTTAGATTTATTCCTAGATACAATTGGTACAATTGTAAATGGGATCAATTCCTTGATTTCTCTGTCGCTTCACTGTTGGTGTATAGGAATGCAACCGATTTCTGTGCATTGATTTTATATCCTGCGACTTTGCTGAATTTATGAATCAATTCTAGCAGTGTTTTGGTGGAATCTTTTGGGTTTTCCGTATAGAGTATCATGTCATCTGTGAAGAGTGGAAGTTTGACCTCCTCCTGGCCGATTTGGATGCCTTTTATTTCTTTGTATCGTCTGACTGCTGAGGCTAAGATTTCCAATATTATGTTGAATAACAGTGGTGAGAGTGGACATCCTTGTCTTGTTCCTGACCTTTGGGGTAAAGCTGTCAGTTTTTCCCCATTGAGGATGGTATTAGTGTTGGGTCTTTCATATATATGGCTTTTATGATCTCGAGGTATGATCCTTCTACCCCTACTTTCTTGAGGTCTTTTATCAAGAAAGGATGCTGTATTTTGTCAAATGCTTTCTCTGCATCTATTGAGAGGATCATGTGGTTCTTGTCCTTTCTTTTATTGATGTGATGAATCACACTGATTGCTTTGTGGATGTTGAACCAGTCCTGCATCCCAGGTATAAATCCCACTTGATCAGGGTGAGTAATTTTTTTCATGTATTCTTGGATCCAGTTGGCTAGTATCTTGTTGAGGACTTCTGTATCCATGTTCATCAGGGAAATTCGTCTATACTTTTCTTTTTAGTGGGGACTTTGGTTTCAGAACCAAGGTAATGCTGGCTTCATAAAAAGAGTTTGGGAGTTTTCCTTCCATTTCTATTTTTTTGGAACAGCTTCAAGAGAATAGGTGTTAACTCTTCCTTAAATATTTGGTAGAATTCCCCTGGAAAGCCATCTGGCCCTGGACTGCTGTTTTTTGGAAGACTTTTGATTACTAAGTCGATTTCTTTACTGGTTATGGGTCTGTTCAAATTTTCTATTTCTTCCTGTTTCAGTTTTGGTAGTTTATATGTTTCTAGGAATTTGTCCATTTCTTCCAGATTGCCCATTTTATTGGCAAATAATTGCTCATAATATTGTCTTAGTATTGTTTTTATTTCTGCTGTGCTGGTTGTGATCTTTTGTCTTTTATCCTTGATTTATTTGGGTCCTTTCCTTTTTCTTTCTGATCAAACTGGCTACATCTTTATCATTTTTGTCAATTCTTTCAAAGAACCAGCTTCTGGTTTCATTGATCTGGCCACTGATTATTTCTTTAAGAAGGACGGGTATGAGTAGACCTATATTTTAGAAAGGCATTTTGCTGGCATGGAGGGGCCTGTGTTTTCCTCAACATGCTCTCTGAAACCTGCTCTTCATTTTTCACCTCAAAGGTTCTTATACAAAATAGCCAGCTGCTCTTTGCTTTCCATCCTCAAAGGACAAATCTCAGCTACCTTTAAGATTACTCTGGCAGGCAAAAAATAAAATTTTAATTGCAAGTACCTTAAAAGATAAGGAGTTGTAAGAAGTAAAACCTTAACTAAAGGAGGTAAAATATGTGGCAAGTAGCAGTACATACTGGGCTCCTAGCATCTAGGCAGCTAAAGACTTGGACTTCAAATTCAGACCTCACATTTGAAAATGCCAATTACTTCCTTATTCTTTTAAAATCACCTTTTGAGCTCCGTCAAGTCTTCACTCCCTGCCTTACTCAGCTTAGAATCCACTATCCACCATTTGTCCCTCCTTTATAAATACTTCAACTCCCTTGGCCCACTCCCTGTGTTGAACTCCTGGTAAAACCCTAATCCAGTTCTTCACATATTCTCTTACTCTGTGCCTGCTTCCAGGCAGCTGAACATTGGTGGAGAAAAACCATGCTATCATGCTCTCTAGACTCTCTTCAAAATTCTGATCAATTATTTAAAATGGCCAAGCAATACACTAACACACTTCTCTACTAAATTCCCTTTCCCATCTCTAACATCCTTTCTACCTCCACTGCTGATGACATTGCCTCCCACTTGACAGACAAAACAGATGAAGCCAGAGGAGACTTACTTCTTTCACCACCAATTCCAGGAAGCTTCCTGACCTGTAACTACATCCTCCTCCTAAAAAGAGATGAAGAGCTCCTGCTCTTAACTCAGGTCAATCCTGCCACTGGGGTTCTAACGAGGTCCAATCTCTCCACTTGTGCCCCAGGTCCCAAGCATATCTGCCTTTCCAAAGACTTCACTCCTATAATGATCTTTTTTATTCTAGTGCACCATCACTTCATTCAGGTGTCTGCTTACATGCCATATCCTCTGATATCCCTTCCCAGACAACCTCATCTAAAATATCTCCCCTTTCCCAACCATTCTTTCTCCATACCTTGTGTTATTTTTCTTCATAGCACCAATCAGTACCAGATATTATATTTTGTATTTATTTGCTGTATGTCAATCTTCTCTCTACAACAAAGTAAGCCCCATGAGAGCAAGGATTTTTGCCTTTCTGACTGACCTCTCTATCTTCAGCATATAATACAGTGCCTGGTGCACACTGTGTGTTCAATAAATATTTGTTGCGTGAACAGGGAGTAAGCCTCTGACTTCATATGGCCAAGAGAAGAACTAACCACTGATTTTCTACCTCCAAAAGCATTTCCCATCTAAGTTAAAACACTACTTGGTTATACAGATCCCAAACCCTGGAGTCATTCTTGATTCTTTTCTTTATAGTCCACATTCAACCTATCAGTTCGTCAAATATATATCCCAATCTGACCACTTTTCATCATTTCCATTACTATAGTTGTAGTACCAAGCTACCAATCTTGTACCTGAACCACTATAGTATTTCATTGGTCTCGAGCCATGCAGACTCTAGGGTGACATTTCTAAGAGAAAGTTAAAATCTCATTGTTGTGGGATGCCTGACTGGCTCAGTCGTTGGAGCATGAGACTCTTAATCTCAGGGTTGTGAGTTCCAGCCCCATGCTGGGCATACAGCTTACTGAAATAAATATGTAAGATTAAAAAATCTCATCGTTGCATTTGAATAAAACCCTGTTATGTCTTCCAAATTCCTCGCCATGGTCATCAAAGCCAGTGTGATGTGGCCTGCCTCTCTAGCCTTATCTTTTGTCATCCCTATCATTCTCCATCTTCCAGACACACTGGTCTTGCTTCTAGTTCCCAAGCCTGCCAAGCTCATTTCCACCTCAGACTTTATAGCATTGTATCACTAACTGAAATTGTGTTTACGTGTTTACCGTGCCTCTTTCCTCACTAGAAGCACCTCAAAAAAGTACCCAGCACTTAGCAATCATTTTTATGTTTGCTGAGCTGATTGATTCTAGGCTTCTGTTATTCTCCAGAATGCAGCCAATTCTTAGAAATAGGATTCTAATACTCTACATTCTCAAATACAGTCACCTAAATATTTACTTTAGGAGAGACTGCTGGGCATTTACATTTAGTTTGGTTAGAGAAATGCACAGTAGAGAAAGCAGGCTGGAGTAAAATTAATTTAAGTAAAACAAATGTTTGCAGAGCTCCTGGTGTATTATGTGAACTAAGACAAAGGTTCCACCCTCAAAAAGCTCAGAGATACATAGCAACATGTATTTTTTAACCAATAGGATAGTGACATCTCACTTTCTTAATCCTTTGTATCATCCTGTTTTTTTCTCTTCTTTTTTCAAACAGCAACAGAGAATGTGAAGCCAGCTAGAAATATGAATTGTAGATTATTTGTCCTTTCAACATAAATATACTGAATTTACATATCAGACACTTGCTATGTGCAAAAAATATCAAGATGAATTACTCATAAGATAAATGAAGTCCAGTTAAAATACACACGTGCAAATAAATAACTGCAATATGACAAGAGAACTGACATTATACAGTGACTATGTATAGAGCACTACAACAGCACAGTGAAGGAAGCAACTAACACTGGCTTGGAAGTCAGAGAAGTCCTCAGAAGGAAGAGGACCTCTGAGTATGACTAGAAGCTCTCCAAACAGAAAAGAGATAAGCATATGATAAAGGGAAAAACACGTGCAAGGGAAAGAAGAATGCAAGAATTTGTGCAGTAGTAAACAGTGATTAACTAGATGTAGCTTAAAAAAATAAAGACTGCAAAAGGTGGAGTAAGGCTACAAAGCTAGATTAGGACTAGATCCTTTGCTATACTGAGGAACCAATTAAGAATTTAAAGCAGACGTGGACATGATCAGACAATTATTTGCAAGAGAAAATCTTGGTAGCAATGAAATAGGTTGAACATAAGGAGATGCCAGGTAAAAGGCCAGTAGAGAACTAAAATTGATAAACTAGGTAAACACACGTGAAGCACTAAAAACAGCATTACACAAAAATGTGACCAATTAATTTGGCTATTATTTTTTTTTACTACTAATATAATTTCAGTCAAGAGATAATAAAATTGTAAAGTAGGCACAAGAGATGGAGAGTAGAAAGCCAGCTTGAAGGTACAGGAGGTAAAATGGATTTTCAGATGGGACACCAGTTATGGGTGGCAAGGCAATGAAATCACAGTTTCTGACTTTTTTTTTAAATAAACTTTTCTTTATTTCTTTTTTTTAAATATTTATTTTTGAGAGACAGAGAGAGCACATGCGAGTGGGAAGGGGAAGAGAAAGATGGAAAGAGAGCATCCCAAGCAACGGGGAGCTCGAATCACAAACTGTGAGATCATGACCTGAGCTGAAATCAAGAGCTGGATGCTTAAGTGACTGAGCCACCCAGGTGCCCCTCCTCTGACTTTTTTAAGTCTAACAACTCCCAAGAAAGTCCCCTAAAAACTTCTACTTTAGCTAAGAAGCTCTATTTCAGGTATGGGCAAGCTCAATAGATTTCCTAGAGCCTCAAAAATCATCCTGATGTAAAACTCTGTATAGAGAGCTGCTTAGACTGGGTGCAACAGCATCTTTTTGTCTTAGGACCCCTGCAACCTCTCCAGGCTCTTCCGTAGGGAGTAAAAACAGAGAGGAGACACATGTTTCTACTCTTCTTTCTAATGCACACACACATATCTTCTATCAGATTGCTGCTGCTGTGGAGCTCGTTATGTACAGGGTCCAGTGCTAGCAACTGAGGAAATAGTAATAAGTAATAAACAAGATAAATATAGTCCATGGAGGGTACTCCACAGTAAGGCAGTCAATAGAGGCCAGGGGCCAAAGTTGCCTGTTTGTTGTAAATAAAGTATACACCCATGCCAATTTTATGCACAATGGTCGCTTTTTTGCTACAATGGCAGAATTGAGTGACTGTGACACAGATCACCATGTGATCCACCAAACTGAAAATATTTACTATCTGGACCTTTACATAAAAGTCTGCCATCCACTAAAATTTATCGTAAGTTAATCATAATTTTGATTGGTATGACAAAGAGGAACCTTTGTCAGGGGAGGATCCCCCTGAATAAGTGAAGAGTAAGGTAGGCAAAAGAGAAGCTCCAAAGGCAAGGCCAGAAGGAAGAGCATTATGTAGAAGAGCATGGTGCATTCCAGGCACTGACAGAAGAGAAGTGTGGCCTGAGCATAGAATACAATTCAGGAGCACTGTGTGATGAGATCAGAAAGGTAGGCACACAGATGATCCAGGATCCACAATCTAGATTTTATAACTTTATCCACAGAGTAATTGAGAAACTACCTGTTCTCATTATCTGCAATGAGCCTTATGCATAAAATTCTCCGTTTTGTGGGGAATAATGGGAGTGGGGTGGCAATAATAACTGTAAGACTAGGAGGCAATGGTGGATTGAGAAAAGGGACGATAGCTTGGACTGTAAGGCTGGAAAGAAGAGTTCAGAAACAAACATACTGAACTACCTTGGTGACTCAGACAAGCAGGTGAGGGAAAGGTAACAAAGACGATTCCTTTAACATGGTATATGTAACTGGCTGGACAGGGTACACTGGAGGAGAGCAGAATGGAAAGTGGGAGAGGATGTATGGGAGGAGAAAATTAGTTCAACTTAAGTTTAAAGTGTAAAAACAGGGTGCCTGAGTGGCTCAGTCTGTTTAACGTCTGGCTCTTGATCTCAGCTCAGGTCTTGATCTCACGGTCATGAGTTCAAGCCTCATGTTGGGCTCCTCGCTGGGTGTGAAGCCTACTTAAAAAAATAAAAAATAAAAAAAATAAAGTGTCTAAAAACAAAAGGGAGATGTCCATTAAGAGTTGATACACAGGCCAGTTATTCAATAGAAAGGCGGGAATCAATTTTTTGGCAAGATCTCAATGATGAATGTTTGGTTAAAAAACAACAAAAACTTGGACAATATGTAATATAGCTTATATTGATTTACTTCTATGTGTGGAGTAAATGGACACAGAAAGGATTACCCAGAGGAGAAAAGATGCAGAAAAAAGAACATTAAGAAGACCAAAAGTCATAAAAAGAAAATGTATCTGCAGTACGGTTTTACCTGGGATTTTGCTGTTATCATCAATTGAAACTGAGCAAATAAGATTGTACATAGGGTACTTCTGCACAGGTGCTTAGCAAAAACATGGATTCCAGCTATATAATGGTTATTAAAAGTATGATCCTTAAATAAGGTTCTAAGTCATTTATGCTAATCTTGCTTCCAGAAGCAAGACGCTATAGTTTCAAAAGAAAAGATTATCTTGCAATATAAAGAAGTCTACAATGTGAACTTAATCACATTTTTTAAACTCACCAGAAACTTTGAGACTACATAAAACACTTTCATAATGACCCAAAATTAAACCTATATGAAAAAGAATTCTCGTAACTTACTTTTCAAGCTCTTCCTGAGAATGGGCAAAAGTACAATTTGTTCCTCGGGGACACCCTCCTTGCTGACGCAGATCTCGGCACATGCTAGTCTTGTATTTGCTGTTTGGCTGAGGCTACAAAACAGAAAATCGGTGTGTGAAAAAGTGAGGACTCTTGGGACTTCAGAATTTTATGATTACCGCCTTTAATTCTTTATCACATCAGAAAAGTAATTCTTGTGCTGAAACAACTGCCATTCCACCATTTCCTGTTACATATTACACAGTGTAACTTTAAATTGGTATTTCAGACATTCCTTCTGAGGATTATCTGAAACTGGTTCAGATGTTATGTCTATTTATTTGTCAGACAACACAATGACCACAAAAATAAAAGATTTTCTCATAGATTGATTGCTGTTTTAAAATTATGATACAAAATAATTTAAAAAGCAGGGCACCTGGGTGGCTCAGTCAGTTAAGCGTTGACTCTTGACTTTGCTTGGGTTATGACCTCACAGGTCGTGAGTTTGAGCCACACAGAGCTTGCTTGGGATTCTTTCTTCCTCTCTCTCTGCCCCCCCCACCCACCTTCAAAATAAATAAATAAATCTTAAAAAAAAAATAAAAAAAGCCATAAGCTTTGTCCACTTAAACTTTCCCAAGAAAGATAGAATACAATTTCCCCTAAGAGTGAACATTTATGAAACCAATTTATTTGTCAGCTTGAGAGTACAACACTCTTCTTACTCTTGAAGCTGCTTAAGTTCACAAAAACAATGTGGAAAAGTATAAAAACCCCATCATATCTGCTATAGTTGCATCAAAATTTCAGATACCGTTGTTATTTCTGTGACCTTAATAAGATAAAACATTTATTGGGGTGCCTAGGTGGCTTAGTTGGTTAAGTGTCCCGACTCTTGATTTCAGCTCAGGTTATGATCTCACAGTTCGTAGGATGGAGCCCCACATTGGGCTCTGTGCTGACAGAGCAGAGACTACTTGGGATTCTCTCTCTTTCGGTCCCTCCCCTACACAAACAAACACTCTCTCTTGCTCTCTCAAAAACAAATAAAGTTAAAAAAAAAAAAAAAGACAGGAGTGCGTGGGTGGCTCAGTCAGTTAAGCGTCTGACTTTGGCTCAGGTCAAGATATCATGGTTCGTGGATTCAAGCCCCACATCAGGCTCTGTGCTGACAGCTCAGAGCCTGGAGCCTGCTTCGGATTCTGTGTCTCCCTCTCTCTCTGCCCCTCCCTTGCTCATGCTGTCTCTCTCTGTCTCTCAAAAATAAATAAACATTAAAAAAATTTTTTTAATAAATAAATAAAAAGAGAAAACATTTCTCTTCCAGTTAACATTTGAATATTATAATGTTTTCTAGTAGAATAAGGCTAGAAGAGTGGAAAGATCACTTTGGAGTAGATCTGATCTCAGCTCTGTCACTTACTGCCACCATGACCTTAGATATGTTATTTAATCTCTTTAAATTTCAGCTTGGGAACAGCAATTATCTTGCTGTGAGGATTAGAAATAATGTATGTAAAATAACATAGGAAATGACTCACAGTAACGTAATAAATGGACATCATTATTAGAATAAAAGAGATTCTACTTTAAACATAAACTCCTTCTCATGTACACTGCAAATATTTTAAAAATTCAAATTCCACATATTTACAAATAGAAACTCATTCATACGAGAGCAATGGAGAAAAAAGTGACAATTTCCCTACATTAGAAAAGAAACAAAATGCCTAGAAGAAATCAATAATCTATACTTGGTCAAAAACATTTGGGTGCTATGCTATTAACTACTTATCAGATGTACTAAAACTTGAGTTTCTCCCAAAAGAACAGAGATAGGAGTCACATAAGAAGTCTATTAACCTTGTTCAAGTTGTTCAGGATGAACCTCTATTAGAGATAAAAGCAATCAGAAGTGCAATGAAGATGCTTACCTGAGGTGTCTCATGGCCTTTTCTACTATAATTTTGTATGAAGTCCACAAGGCCATGAACCACTGTTTTAACAGCTACCATTGCATTTTCTAGCTGCTCCCAAGTTGGTGAAACAGCATCTACAAAAAGCCACCAAGGGAATGAGGGAGATTTTGTTAGCAGTAATTCTTTTGTGTTGTTTACCTCAAAGGTAGTAAAAGTATAAGCAATTGGGTATTTTTCCACATACCTGGATTAGGGTCTATGTTTGCAAGAAGCTCTAAATGAGGCCTCAGTCTATTTAAGTTAGCTGGGTCACCTGTTCGTTGCAAAACAATTGTCAATTCCTGGACACTCTTTGCAAATGATTCTGGAGACTGCAGCTAACAAACAGAAAACAGAATGGCTTTTACTGTGGTTCTTATGACACATTTATATCTGAATGCTTCTTTTAGCCAACATACTAAACAGGTTTTCAAGTGTCTTCAGATTCCATAGTAGGAGTATCAGTGATGAATGAAATTTTCACCTCAGAATCTGCCCTATGAACTTCATCATTAGACACTTAGAAAACTTATTTATAAGCTGTATTAGCTCTCTGGGGTCAGAATACAGGCAAATAACAAACTATGTAAGTCAGCTTCTTTTATGTTAATATCCCGTATTTGGTTCCCTATAGCCTTCCTTGGTTTATTCTGAAGGTTAAAAACACTGTAAAAAGAAATAAAGATAAAATAATTTAAAGAGCTCATGTTTGAGGTGCCTGGGTAGCTCAGTTGGTTAAGCATCCAACTCTTGATTTTGACTCAGATCATCGTCTCACAGTTCGTGAGTTCAAGCCTGGAGCTGGGCTACACGCTGACAGTGTGGAGCCTGCTTGGGATTCTCTCTCTCTGCCCCTCCCCACACGTGTTTGTGCACATGCGCGCGCTCTCTCTCTCTCTCTCTCTCAAAATAAATAGACTTAAAAAAAAAAAAAAGCCTAATATTTAAAAACATACAAATCTCTTAACTAGTTGTCTCTTCACTCCCTTCAGAAGATTGCAATGCTCTTCAATGGAACAGCAATGATCTAAAACAAGCATCGCTAATTTCACAAACCTTATCAATGATAGACTGCATGTGTGATTTATGTGCCAAGTCACCATACAGAAGTGAGGACCACTGCTCAGGTGAAATGCGGAGTCCTGCTTCCATAGCAATGTGAACAATTTGAGCATCATGTTCTCTGCGTAATGCTTCATAACTCCGAAATTCCTCCTTTAGCTGCATCAAGGAAGAGTCTTCATCCCTTTTGGTAACCTAAAAAATAACAAGGAGGAAAAAAAAACCTGTCAGAATTGGTCTGCTCTCCCCTCTTCTCCAATCAATTCTTTTTGGGGGAGGGCTTGAGTTGAGGGGTACCTACTATATATCATATACTACATAAAAGAAAGTTCAAAGAAGATAATGTCCTTATCACAAATTCTTTTTGGAACAAAGCAGAACTTGCATAATCTAGTACATAGTTTTGCCTTCCTTCAATGAGATGAGCAGCAGATAGAGAAGACACTTGTAAACAGAAAATTATAATATAAGCGCTATTATAATGCTCTATGGCAACACAAAGGAAAGGCAATTCAATCTGGTGGGAGAAGGAAGGGGCAACAGAAAAGGTTTCCCCGACTTGAAGGCTGCATGAAATGAGTCTTGAAGAATGAATAGAAGCTTCCACTTGAGAAACAGAATCCTAGAATGATAGCAAGTGGTGAAACAGAAAAATGAAAGAGCACAGAGAATTAAGGGCTAAGATACAGGCTGGAGAAGAATCACAGAGGGTCTTATAAAATACAGTGAGAAATTTGTATATTATCCTGAAGGGAATGGGAAGCCATGGAAGGCTTTTAAGCAGACAAGTGACAATTCAGTCCAGCCAACGGGTACACATATATTAGAAATCTTCTATCACCACAAAAATGATCACTAGGGTATTTATACAGCTTTAATTTATACCTGACTTAAGTGATTTAAAAAACATTAGTTCAAAAGTTTACAGAGTTTCATAATCCTACTGAAACTAATTATCCAAACATGCAGGTATATGACTAGACAATTTCTATAATAAATGATACACATTTATCTAAAACTTGCACAATGAAATTTGAAACTTGGCTAGGATTCAGAAGACCCAGAACTGGTACAGATTGTGAAACTCAGATTGAACAAAACAAACTGTTCAAAATCATGATTTTGTCACTGGTAAAATGAAAATATCCCCAGATCACCTTACTGGTTATTTCTATTGCTATGCTAGCACATGAGGCAGCAATAATATGACCCCAAGAACATGAAGATGGGAAAATTAAGTTACCATCTGAGAGTTAATAGCATCAGTTCACAATTCTCTGTGGGAATATATAAATACATTATAGATTAGTCTGAGACACCCAAAATTCTAATCAACACAATCTAGGTATAATAGAGTATATAACTTAGAAGTCACAAAAATCTATATTCTACCCAACCCTACTTAAAGAAACACTAAGGAAACAAAAGAATTACCAACCTAAAAAATAGAAAAAGAAACCCAAGAACCAGAGGATGCTAGTACTCTTCCAAATCCCATGTAGGCTACAGGGTGCCTCTTAGGCAGCAAAAGCTTCTATCCATTTGAATAGTAAAGAGGGACACGGGTGGCTAATAGAGCCTGGTCCTATTAAAGTTCTTACTAACATGCATCAAAATCACCTGGGAAGCATTAAAAACCACAATTTCAGGTAATCACAATTCCTGACTTGGAAGACCACATAATTAAAAAGTATCTATGAATGTTCAAATCCCACATCAAATATACCACATCAGAGTATCTGGGGATGGTATACTTTTAAAAACTCCATAGATAATTCTGATGGGTATCTTCAGGTGGAAACCACTGCATCAAACATTAGAATCATTAACTCCCCTTGTTCTGATTCCATGCTAAGGAAGCAAAGGTTTGATACTCTTCTGCAGGACAATATCTACAACACGATCACTTAAGTCACGTAAGAGTTGCACTTCTTATTACAAATTAATAAAACTCATCATCTATTGTATTTGACCTTGGTTAGGGTGGTTCTGTTTCTGAGGAAAGAATCTACTGTATGCATCCACAAAATTCACATCTCTAAGCCTATAAAATCAGGAAAGACCTTTGACAATGGTGACTTTACTAGAGTAAATGACACCCAAGAGAGGTCTTTTGGCAGTTAAGTCAGCAAGACACCCTTTAATTAAGTCAAACACTGCTTTAACATGCTAAACTACAGGGCAGTGAGGTGAGATAAGGAATAAAATTGAAATCACTTTCTACAGTAGTGTTATTCAAATGTCAGATATTAGCAGCAATTGTAGATGTAGGACTGTCATATACCACAAATCCGCATAATACCTATGAGGAAAAAACAAAATAAAACGCATTAAATCGGGAATAGAGTGTGAGAACCTAGTCAGTCACTTCAGGATGACAAATGATCTCTGTAATTTGGTTGCTTAGCCAAAAGCATAATGTTTGAGGAACCAGAGATTCATTTCTATTGTTACTCTAAGGGCACAAAATCAAGCACTGTAACTATCAGGCAGACAGTGTCCAAGCCTCATTAGTGGAGCTAAGTGAGTTCATTTGAACATATTTTTATCAGCAATTACTTGCTATTTCAAACTAAGCAGTCTTCCAAAAAATTTTTTTCTATCTCTACTGTTTTCACTCTTGGGCTATTAAAACCAGCAAAATAGCCTAAATAAGCTTTGGCTTCAAATTTTGATGTTTTACTTTTATAGAAGCCATTGGGCCTTTCCAGTTCCAAGTCTTTGGGCTTTTCTCAAGAGCCAGCCAGCAACCTATTCTCTTGTAACACACAGAAACTTTTAACGATTCAGCCTACTTTCCACTTCTCTTGGTACCTGTAACCACCTAAAGTTTGTAAGACAATGAACTACATTTCTAAATATCTCGGGGGTTCTTCTGTCTTCTCAACCAAAACAAAACAAAACACACAAAAATCACACCACCTAAATGCAGAGTGGGGCAAGTAACTCAACGTTTCACTCTCTTGTCCTGAAGGCAACATTATAGGCCATCTTCAGATTAAAGGTCATAATCTAACCACAACAGGGAATAAAATAATGGGAAGTTGACACATTTACCAACTTTTATGCACTGCTATGTAGTTTTCCCTTTTAAGATGGTAAATTCATTTGACTAAGGCTTCTTTAGTCTACTTTCACTATCGCAAGAATCAAGTTTACCACACTATTTCCCTATGCTCTGTTTTGTGTTACTGACAACTTCACATATGTTTATTCCCAAAAGGTAGTATCACAGACACAAACGGTGCAGAAGGAAAACAAAGTTTCCTTTTAACTTTTGTTAGCATTCTGCATTTCTGGAGCCTCTAGACCATTCTAGAAAGCCTCTGTCTCACACAAAGGCATGTAACGTCTAGACGGTTGCTTGCTACTTACTTTGAAACATGAAGCTCGATACAGTAGTTGCACAACATGACCAATACTTGTTTTAGATGCCTGAGGAAATCTTGGTTCTAGTCTTTGAACAACAAAAAGTACCAGTACTTTCCTTGAGAGAGCAGAACCATCTTCTAATGCGAGCAACACCAGCTTCAAGGCCTCTTCTTGCATAGCTAGAAGTAAGGAACATGAATTCATGCTAAGTGAGAAAACCCGCATGTCTGTCAGACTTATCAGGGTATTAGTTCATGGCAGTCTCCATTACCCACAGTCTGTATTTCATTAGTACAAAAAGAAGACATCCCACATACAAAAATACAGTTTACTTAATAAGTAATCAAACAAAATATAATTTCTACTGACCAACCATTTGGAACACAAGTCAACAGAACTTAAAATGTATTTTCTGTTGGTATTTAATAATCAACTAGATAATGATAATGTTACAGCGCAAAGAAAAAAATCCTCATTTACAAAATACACGGAAATACTCTGACATATTAAACAAAAGGTAAAGGAAATATAGGAGTCTCATGATAAACGGTAATTTTTATTTAATGCATGAGACTGTTAACTTTGCCTGTCAAAACAATTTTGTATATAATTTTAAAGTGATATTAACCTCTGGATGCAATATCTAAAGAAGGCATTGAGTTGTTTTCCAGCCAGGGATGAACATAGTATAATCTGAATCTAATCATGAGGGAACATCAGACAAACTCAAATTAAGGAATTTTTAATAAAATAACTGCCTGTATTCTTCAAGAATACCGACATTAGGGGCACCTGGGTGGCTCAGCTGGTTAAGCATCTGACGGGCTCAGGGCATGATCTCATGGCTCAGGGGTTCGAGCCCCATGTCAAGCTCTGTGCTGACAGCACAGAGCATAGAGACTGCTTGGGATTCTGTGTCTCCTTCTCTCTCTGCCCCTCCCCCATGTATGTACGCTCTTTCCCTCTCTCAAAAATAAACATAAAAAAAAGAAAGAATACTAACATCAGACAAAGAAAGGCTAAAGAATGGTTCCAGATTAAAGACTAAAAAGAGATGACAAATACAGTAAGTGATAACATTCTGAAAGAAAATAAATTCCATTAAAGACATTTTTGGAATAATTGAAAAAACTGGAATGTGAACTACATTGTAGTATGGTATGTAACTTAAATTCTCTAAATTTGATGAAGGTACTGTTACTGTTTAAGATGGTATCCTTATTTTTAGGAAATACATTGAAATATTAAGGGATAAAGGGGCACTGAAATATATAAGCTTTTCTCAAATGGCTCAGAAAAGAGTAAAAGAGCAAGTAATATAATAAACGTAACAAAGTAATAAAAATTAATGAATATGGATAAGGAGTATACAGGAATTCTCTGCACTATTCTTGCAACTTTAAGGTAAATCTGAAATCATTTCAAAATTAAAAATTAAAAATGCATTGGTTCTCAACTAAAACAGTGGGACTTCAGAGCTGAGAGATCATCTAGAATCTGGATTAAAATTGAAACCCCTCCTTTTCCAAGTGAGGCACTGGTGTCAAGGTTCACAACTAGTTAGCAGCAAAACTGTACCTTTTTTTAAAAATTTGAGGCAAAGTTTATGTAATAGAAAATTAACCATTAAAAAAAAAATTTTGTGTGTTTATTGATTTAGAGAGTGAGACAGAGAATGAGTGGGGGACGGGCAAAGAGAGAGGGAGACACAGAATCTGAAGAAGGCTCCAGGTTCTGAGCTGTCTGCACAGAGACCAATGTGGGGCTCAAACTCAAGAACCACAAAATCATGACCTGAGCCAAAGTCAGACGCTTAATCGACAGCCATCCAGGTGTCCCCTCATGTGTTTTTTAAAGGCCATCTGCATATCTTCTTTGGGGAAATGTCTATTCAAGCCCTTGATCCACTTTTTTTTACATCGTGTTGTCTTTTTGTTGTTGCGTTGTAGAACAAAGGATACTTGATAACCTAGTCTAATGCTTCTTGGGTAAGGTAAATAAATATGAGGAAATATCCAAAGGCAGCCTTCTTAAATTACATACAAATGTTGATTTTAAAAATTATTTTTCAATTGAACTTTGTATTATGGAAAATTTTAAACATACACAACAGTAGAAACAACATGAACCCATAATATAGCTGTTGCCAGTTCTTACCCACTTTTCTAGTTTGTTTTGGCTGGAGTGTTTTGAAGTAAATCCCAGACATGGCATTTCACCCTTAAATAATCCATTATATATTTCTAACATGTAAGGACTTCAAAATTTCTTCTTATACTTGATCTCTTTGAGTAAGTATCCAAATAAGGTCCATACACTGCTTTTGGTTAATATGCCTTTAGGCTTTAAAAATAAATCTACACTTGTTCCCCACCACCCTCCACCCTTCAATTCAAGAGAAAATTCAGTTATTTTTTGAAGAAACAATCATTTTTCTAAACAATTCCCCATATTCTTGATTTAGCTAATTTTGTAGTGTTTCTAAATATATTCATTTATCTTCCTTATTGCCTGTAAACTATGGGCTTGATTAGATTCAGAATGAGTTTTTGTTCTTTGAGGTTTTGTTTCTTTTTCTGCCAAGCATACTTGTTATTCCAGACATTACACCAGAAGATACTTAAGACCTAGTTGTCTCACTTTTAGTAATGGTAAGGTTGATCAGTGGGTTCAAGCTCATCCATCTATTGTAAATTTCCCCAGCAATCTTTCATCTATTGGTTTAACACCTACTAATAATTCTTGCCTAGACCCATTAATTCACTTGAGGTTGTAAATGTGTGATTTTTCTAATTCTGATGATTTTTTATTAATTTATTAGCTGGAATTCTGCCAAAAGAGAAATCTATACCCAACACGCTAAGAAACTGTCGTTGAGAACAGTTTGTGAAGGAGAGGCAGAAAAAACATGCTTGACTTATTTTATCCTTTTCTAATTTCTAGAATAATGTGTTGGCATTATTTAGCAAGTGACAAAGATAACTAATTTTTCCTGTACTATCTTTACAAAATCATGGATTTTTATATTTTATGTTTCAGTCTATTGTAGTCATTATTCATTTTGATGTTCCAACTGTGCCACTCATGTCCAGTGGGAGCCCCTTCAAATATACTATGACCTTTTGACAAGATGCCCATGATCTTTAATAGTTTTGCTTTGTAGCTCAAGAATTCCCACACTCCACTTGTACTTTTCTATCCTAGAACTGGAAATGGCATTTATCCAAAGACCCCTGCTTCTTTTTAGTGGGCAATGGTATTTATTAAGAGTCATAATCTGGTTGCTATGGCTATTCATTGCTTCTAAGCCTTTTCAGTGGGGAGATGTTTGTTGTTACAGATAGTGCTTTATAAGTATGCATTCTGTATATTTTGCTGTTTCTTTGGGATAGATTTGTAAAAATGGAACTGTTAGGCCAAAGGGTAAGCACATAGGTGATTTTGCTAGACACTGTCGAATACCTCTTTAAAATGTGTACCACTTAGTATTCCTACCACTACCAGATGAAAGTATATACCTGTTTTCCCACAGCCCTGATAAAATTTATTGTCAAAAGTTTGAATTCTGCCAATCTGATACATGAGAAATGGCCAATATAATTTTAGTGTATATTTCTCTTGATATGAGAAATACTGAGTATATTTTATATGTTTGAGAGCCATTTACATTCCTTTTTCTCATGTATTTTCTGTTCATATCTTTTGCCAATTTCATTTGGGTGGCTGGTATCTTCTGAGTTTTCAGCAGTACCTTATATATAAGTTATATTAGTCTTTTATATGTGATAAAATACATTTTCCTAAGTTTCTCATTTTTTTTACTTTGCTAATGTTTCTGTGGTGTAATTTAAAAAATATACAGCCAAGTATCAGTCTTTTCTGTTACTGCCTCTGGCTTTGGAGTAAAAAAATATGTTTCTTATACTAAGTTATAAAGAAATTCATTCACATTTTTTATTAGTTATATGATGCATTTGTTAATAACAAGTATTTATGACCTACTTGGAATTTAAGTAGATGTGGTATATAAGAAATATATCCAATTTAATCCTTTTCCAGATGTCTATTCAGTTACCTCAATACCACTTATTTAAAAAGTTTCTTTCATGGGGCTCCTAGATGGCTCAGTCGGCTAAGTATCTGACTCTTGATTTTGGCTCAGGTCATGATCTCATGGTTCCTGAGATTGAGCCTCTCATCGGGCTTAGGGAGAAGCATGGAGCCAGTTTGCGATTCTCTCTCTTCTCATTCTCTGTCCCTCCCCCACTTGCGTGCTCTCTCTCTCAAAATAAATAAACATTAAAAAAAAATGATTGTAAGTGTGTATGTATGCATATGTGTATGTGTGTGTATATACATATATATAAATAACTTTATTTTTCTTTTACTTACTACTTATAAAATCTTAGGCCTCTCTAACTCAGTTTTTAATTTGTTAAATTGAATCTGTGTCACTTCTTTTGAAGGCTACGAAAGATTAAATGAGAAATGTATTCTAAAATACTATAGCACTAATACATAGATTATGATTACAAAAACTGGTTTATCTTTAATTATGTCAAGATTTGTATGTATAAGTGAAGTTAGGTTGAGGGGACTCTCAACCAATTCTCTAGAAATTGGAATCCTCTAACCTTGACAGCCAGTAAGACACACAAGATAGTGATCTATCCTACCTGGCCCTAGAAACTGGCATCCTCGAGCCCTGACAGCAGCCCATAGGTTGGCAGACAGTTGCTGGGGATTCTGGTGCTGTAATATTAGTTCTGTTACAGTTCTTTCTCCAAGCGAACGGGCTGCTCGCATGGCTCTTACACGACCTTCTTCCTCCACCAGCTGACAGTTTACGAGTGTCACCAGTTTCCTTTGCATTGGACGGCTCAGTGCACTCTGGTTCAAACTAGCTACACCTTTAAGAGAAAGAAAACAAAGTAAAGTTTTTTCATTTAAAAAGACAAGTCAATTTTCATTATCTGTATTTAACTATGAAGCCATAATTTGTAATGAATCCTCTGTAAGATACCTGGTTTTAATATGAGTGTTCTATCTCTGTTTATTACTATTTTGTGGTAACAGGAGCCTAATTTTTAGTTAAAGTTTTATTTGGGTATCCTGTTCTCTGGGTTGTATGGTGCCCCTCAAGAGAGTACTTTGGATTTATTTCATCTGTTCTCCAACCAGTTAATTAATGAAAAGTTTAATAATATAAAAACAGAGAGGGAGACAAACCATAAGAGACTCTTAAATACAGAGCATAATCTAAAAGTAATGATTAATAACAGCTCTAATTTTATCACATACACGATGTTTAGACTGTAACTTAATGGCAAGCTCTTAGATCATAATCCCTTTTCCTGACTCAAGGATATGCCCCAGCAATTCTTCCCTCTTTCCCACATCATTACTTCTTCCATTTCTATTTGATAGTTTCCATCAGCATTCCATAAAAACAAGCATGCTAAAGATAAATAAATCGTATTTTTTTTTTTAAAGTAGGTTCCACACCCAGCACGGAGCCCAACACTGGGTTCAAACTCACAATTCTGAGATCATGACCTGAGCAGAGATTAAGAGTCGGATGCATAATCAACTGAGCCACCCAGATGCCCCATAAATCTTTTCATTCATTCCTCTTTGCCTACCAGCTCTGTCCATTTCTTTCTTCTCTTTTGTAGCAAATTCTCTAGAGTTGTCTGTATTCATGATTTCCAAATTCCTTGCTTCACAATCTTGAAAGCCTACTTCAATTAAGTTGTTGCCACTGTCACTTCATCAAAACTGCTCTTCTCATGACAGCAATTACCTCCACTTTGCTAAATCAATGATCAACATTCCGTCCTTACCTTACTTGACATTTCACCAGCCCTCAACACAGATGACCACTCCTAATTCCTTTAAACATATTCTTTACTTGGCTTCCAGAACACTCCATTCTCTTGCTTTTCTTCCTTCCTTTTTTTGTTTCCCCAGTCTTTTCTTTTTTGATTTTATCTTTTCTTCCTGACTTCTTAATGTTAAAAGGCCTCAGGATCCAGTTTTTGTTTTCTTTTCTATCTGCATTCATTACTTAGAAGATCTTAGGCAATCTTATTAATTTCTTTAAATACTATCCATATGTTAATAACTCCCAAAGGTACAACTTCTATACCCCTCCTTAACATACATCCACTGGTTATTCAATAGCATCTAAATGAAGATTTGACACCTCAAACATAACACGACTAAAATTTAATTCCTGATCTTCTCATCTAAACCTGATCTACCTAGAGTTTTCCTTGTCTAAGTTGATGGCAACCTCTCTTTCCAGGTGCTCAGACCCCAAAACCCAAGAGTCATCTTTGATTCTGCTCTTTCTCTCATACCGTATGTCCAGTAACTTAGGAAATCCTCTTGACTCAATCTTCAAAATATATTCAGGCCATCCACTCACTACCTCCACTGCTACTAACCTTGTTCTATTAGCTTATTAACCAATACTCTGCTCCTAACCTTGGCTTCTACACTGAATTCTCAACAGAGTAGCGAGACAAATCCTTTAAACATTGGTTAGATTGTGTCACTCCTCTGCTTAAAACCCTACAGAGACTACCCAATTTTACTAAGAATAAAAGCTCAAGTCTTTAAAATGGCTTGCAGGTCTGTACATTATCTGGCCTCACCATTTCTTTTCATCTGTCTCATACCATTCTTCCCCTCACTCACACTGCTCCAGGCACACTCTCCTATTATTGTTCTTTGAAGATGCTAGGCATGACTAGAGGACTTTGCTATTGCCCTTGGGTGGAACAGTCTTTTCCCAGGAACCTACATGGCTAACTACCTCACCTCTTTCATCTCAAGTTTCAAAGCTACCTTTTTAATGAGGCCTACATTAACCACTTTATGTAAAATTGCAACGTGCCCTTGTCCCCTCACTCTGACATTTCTGATCCCTCTAGCTGTATTATTTCATTTCCATAACAATTATGAATTATAACATATAATCTTTTTATTCGCTTATTGTTTATTATGCTTTCTCCATTTTCTAAAATGTAAATGCTATGAGGGCAAGCATTTCGTTAATGTATGCCAAGTACCAAAATAGTGCCTGGCACTTAGTACAGGTTCGTTAGATATCTGTCCAATAAATGAATGAATGAATGAACAAGGTAGATAGGCTAAGTTTCTCAAGGAAGTGACTATGTTCAAAATATTGAACAGTACAAAGCACAGAGCAGGTATAAAATAAATGCTTCATTAATTCAACTATGATGTGCTGGTCAAGGGTATGCAGTGATGAATAAGACAGAATTGTATTTGTCATCACACCTAAAATAACTTACTGCACTTACATGCCTATCTCCCCCAACAGACTGAGGGTTCTGTGAAAGCAGGGACCCTAGCCACCATAAGTGCCAAACAAAATTGAATTAATACATGAAATTGTCTTAGTAGGACTTACTAAAATTAATATTCTGCTACAAAACTATTAATGTATATAAATACTGTATAAATCTCAATATGTAGTGTGTCTGATGAATTCTTAAATTAAAAACAATACTAGCTATTTTCAGAAAATAATACAATGCTCTCCATCAGAAAGTTTTCCCAAGAATTCTCCAAACTCATTTTTTAAAACTCAGAATTATTTAATAGGGTATCAACATCAAGTCTTTCAAGGTAAAAATATTACCAAGTCCTGCTCACCAGTAAAACACTTTTTTTGTGTAAAGGGGAACTTACCTTTACCTCCACTTAGTGGTTTTAAGTAGAGTGCCAAATCCTCAACACATTTCTTTGCAACCTCATAGTGTTTGTTCTCACCTAGATTACTTAACTTTATTGACTGATGATCTGGTACCTAAAAACAAAGAAGAATGGAAGAAATACATTTATCCAGCTCATGGAACTTTTATTTATATATTTGATAATAATCTTGGTGTGTATAAAATTATAACACAGAGATAATACATCAAAATAGTTTAAGTAAAATTGAAGACAAACACATAGCCAAACTGCTAAGAACCAAGGATATTATACTTAACAGCAGGGGCTAAGTGTATTAATAAATGGAAAAAGAAGTAGTTAATATCATATCAATGTATGTTTTTAAAAATTTTTTTTAACATTTACTTATTTTTGAGAGACAGAGAGAGATAGAGCACGTGCAGGGGACAGGCACAGAGAGAAGGAGACACAGAATCTGAAGCAGGCTCCAGGCTCTGAGCTGTCAGCACAGAGCCTGATGTGGGGCTCGAACTCAGGGACTGCGAGATCATGACCTCAACCGAAGTCGGATGCCTAACCAACTGAGCCACCCAGGCGCCCCTATCAATGTATATATCTTAGGGTTGATAACTATGGTAGAATTTTGACAGATGTTAACATTAGGGGAAGCTGCAGAAAATTATATGGGTTCTCTGTATACTATTTTTTGGAAGTTTTTAAAAAAGTTTTTCAAAATAAAAAGTAGGAAGGAAAAAAACCACTTAGCACCTTCTCACTATATAATTTTCTTATTTTATTTATTGCTTATGGTCTGTCCCCTCTTGGTACAACAAACACCACAAGACACAGTATTCTTTTCTTTTCTGTGTAAACTCCACCACCAACTTGGGGCTCGAACTCACAACTCCAAGATCAACAGCTGCATGTTCTACCAACTGAGCCAGCCAGACACCCCGCAAAACACAGTATACTTAACAAAATGTCAAAACTTGGGACGTAAACTGCAGCTCTGCCACTTCTATGAGTGACCCTGAGTAAATCATTTAACTGCTCCAAGTTATGGTTTCCCTATTTGAAAAATGGAGATGAAAAATCCCTGTTTTATAGTGCCACTATGGAAATTCAGTTTAATCTAACAATCATTTGTATTTATGGAGTGCTTAATATCTAAACATACTTGCAGGCACTAGGCATGTATCGGTGAGCAAAACAGACAAAATTTCTTGCCCTTGTACCTTACATTCTAGTGAAGAGAGGATGGAGCCAATAAATTCAAAAACATTAACAAATAAGTGGGTAATAATGATAGAAAGTGATAAGTAAGAATTACACAGCAAAGATAAGAGGGATTGGGAGTGCTGGAGAGGAATTGCAATTTTAAAAGGGGTGGTAGGATAGGCTTCCTTAGGAATCATGACATTTGAATAAACACTTGAGAAAGATAATAAACATTCTAGACAAAGATAACAGTCACTACAAAAGCCCTCAGGTGGGAACATGTTTGGCATATTTAACAACTGGCTAGGAAGCAGTATGGCTTAAGCAGAAAGACTGAAGCCAGTAGTAACAGGTGGGGCTTTAACAGTAATAGAAATCACATTGTGTAGGCCTGCAGACCATTAAGGACCAATTGAGAGAACATTTATAAATGATAAAACATAGTAACTGACCAACATAGCAGACATAAAATGGTAGCCAGTATTATCACAAAAAGTCTCCAATATTGTATTGGATCTAAGACGCCACTGTTTGCAAAAGGCACTGTGGAAAAAAATGCTGACAATTATGATATATTATTAATTACATCTAGATGCATCTAGATTTCAGAGTGTCTAACTGGAATACGGACATTTAAGAGAAACATGCTTCAGGGCCACCTGGGTGGCTCAGTCGGTTGAACGTCTGACTTTGGCTCAGGTCATGATCTCGTGGTTTGTGAGTCCCATGTTGGGCTCTGTGCTAACAGCTCAGACCCTAGAGCCTTCAGAGTCTGTCTCTCTCTCTCTCTCTCTCTCTCTCTCTCAAAAATAAATAAACATTAAAAAAAATATATGCTTTAAAACAAACACTTCAAATATCAAGATACTAAAAGAATGGAGTATTTTTAAAAATTTATTGTTTATTTTTGAGAAAGAGAGACAGAAGGCATGCAGAAGCTTGGGGAGAGGGTCACAAGGAAGGAAGGAGGGGGGGGGAAGGAAGGAAGGGGGAGGGAGGAGTGAGAGAGAGAGGGAGGGAGGGATGGAGGGAGGGAGAAAGGGGGAGGGAGAGCAAGCTGGAGAGGGTCAGAGGGAGAGAATTCTAAGCAGACTCTACACTCAATGCACAGCCAGATGCAGGCTTGATCCCACAATCCTGGGATCATGAACTGAGCGGAAATCAAGAGTCAGACATTCAACCGACTAGGCCACCCAGGTGTCCCAAGAATGGAGTATTTTTAATTCACTGAATTTTCTAAGAAGTGATTAATCAGAAAAGTCCTTACTTTCTTGCTTTTATATACAGTGCATGATGTACAGAATTTCATCTTCTTCCTCACCTGTAAAATGGGGATAATAACTAAACAGCTAAGGTAAGAATTAGTAATGATTTAGTAATATTTACTAAATTTTTTACTAAAATATTAGTAATATTTACTATCACACCTAACATAAAACAGGCCCTCATTTAATGGAAATTATTAAAAATCTAGGGTCTTGGTCTGATTCACTAAAATGATTATGAAAAAGAAATATTTATTTTATAACACATGAACCGAAAAAACTATACAGAATTTGTTACAGATACTCTGGAAATTGGTTTTCTCTCTCTCTCTCTATATATATATATCCCCAAATAGACCTTATTTTCTCGTTTGTAATATTATTCTAAAAGTCAAGTGAAGTTAAAAAGAAAATCCCAAAACCTCCATTTGAGGATCCTAGGGGGTTGATATTTGGCCAAAGTTTTGATTACATTTCTTTTTGTATGCAATAATAAATAAAAGCTTATATGTGATTATTTAAAAATCTTCCTTGGGGCGCCTGGGTGGCTCAGTCTGTTAAGCGTCCAGCTCTTGATTTTGGCTCAGGGAACAATCTCACAGTTTTGTGAGTTCAAGCCTCATGTGAGGCACTGCACTTACCATGAGGAGCCTGCTTCGGATTCTCCCTCTCTCTCTGTCCCTCCCCTTGCTTGTGTTCTGTCATCTCTCAAATAAACTTAAAAATAATGTTATCCACCAAAATCACTTATTTTTGAAAAATATTTATTTTTGAGAGAGTGCAAGTGGTGGAGGGGCAGAGGATATGAAGCAGGCTCATGTTGACAGGTTGGTAGCAGTGAGCCCAATGTGGGGCTCAAACTCACAAACTGCGAGATCACAACCTGAGCTGAAGTCAGACGCTCAACTGACTGAGCCACCCAGGGGCCCCACAACCAAAATCACTTATAAACATAAATTTTGACCACAGCATTGAACACAATGAAATATAGAATTATAATAAAATTTATGGTTTTGCCTAAGGATTTATGACATTATCTAAAAAAAAATCTTTTGCAGAATACAATCATGGTGTCAGGTACGAAGAATATTTTTTGTGTCTCAAGTATCACTAGACACACGTTGTACCCCTTAATGGACAAAGTTCTATAATTACTGCATATACCAAATTAGTAAAATCTTATTTACTTATTTATTTATTTATTTATTTATTTATTTAGAGAGAAAGAGAGAGTGCGAGAGAGAGTGAGCAGGGGAGGGGCAGAAAGAGACAGAGGAGAGAGAGAATCCCAAGCAGGCTTTGCTCTGTCACCACAGAGCCCAACGCGGGGCTAGAACTCACAAACTGTGAGATCATGACTGGAGCTAAAATCAAGAGTTGGGCACTCAACCAACATAGCCACCCAGGTGCCCCCCAAATGAGTAAAATCTTGAAAGGTTACCTGGGCTCCAACTAACTGGAGAAGTGCGAAGTTGACAGGAAGCACATCAATGTCTGTGTTGATGGCAGTCTGGTCAAAAGGACAAGCTTTTCGGTGAAGTTTATTCAAGCAGGTCTTGCAGACAGTGTGTGAACAACCTAAACTGATGGGTTTGTGCACATTCTCATCAAATTCATTATAGCAGATTGGACAGGACAGAAATTCTGTCCATTGAGCTGCCTGCACAGGCATTGTGGAAGCTGGATGCTCGGGTTAGCAGTCTAGCAGATCATTATTTTGCTGTGTAGTGTTTTGTGAGCTGGAAATGGACAAAAGTAAGAATTAACCACATATTCACCTTGAAAGAGTTAACTGCTTTAGTCAACCATCACAACTTCAAAACCTAAAACATTCTGAATAATTATATGCTTTGGATGTCTTTAAGTCTATTTGCTGAATTTGTTAAATTTCTGAAATTTGGTCCAGAAACAATATCTGGATAGTGTCCTTTTCAACTAAACATATTTATATTGGTTGCTCATATAACAGTCGAGTATCAAAGCTTTCATGTATTTTTCTTAATGATCACATCAAATTAGTAGATTAACTTTCCACGTTTCATTTTTACAAACACAAATTACTTTGGGTTGCTTGAGTGTTTTGGACAGCTACTGCTCCAAAACATATTAAGAAATGGCTTAAGATATTGGACTTTGAAAACTACTGATCCAAAGAATACTGTAGTGAGTCAAGTGTGAAAAAACAGCCACCTGAATGACCAAGTCAGTCAAGGATATGTTCAACTTGGCAGCTTCACAAAAGAGGAAATCTCTGTGGTCAAGATTTGACTAACAGGCTAACAGAAGTAATGAAAATCAAAGTATGTGAGATATAATGATAGAGCAATCTGTCCAAAAATGGGAAAAAAAAAAAAAAAGAAAACAAAAAAACAAAGATTCTGACCTTAAAATACAGTGCCAAAGTTAAGGGGGGGGGGGGGGAGTGTCTTACAAATCTAGAATGTGGCTCCCCACAATACTTTTGACAAAACACACCATTTAGTAAGATACATATATACAACACAAAACTGTCAGGTCCAATGACCAAATATAGAAAAATAAATATTCTCATCTAATAATTCTAAGCATAAAAAAAGCAAAATATAATTTTTTATTTTTACATACGATTAAAAGGCACATGTAAAAAAAAGATTAAATTTTTCTTTTTCCTAAGATTAAAATGCTTATCCCATAATTTTTAATAAGATAAAATACCTGGTGCCAAAACTATACTGTACTCTAATTTAAAATCTTTAGGTACCTAACAAACATTCTGTGTTTCACAAATTTTTCATATCTTCCAATTCAAAAGTTACATAAGTCTGACAAAGGCACTCTGGTGAACAAGAAATCCAGGTATTTAGGGCAATTAAATATCTAATACTTTATTTCATAAGAATGTTTACCAACCCAGATATCTTAGTTCCACAGAAATTAGATGTGTAAGCCTACAGTCAGATCAAGACAGAAAAGTATGTAACTGGTTCTCCAATATCTCCACATCCAAATGAAGAATTCTGTTAGCCTTTATTGTGCTTTTATATTCACATAAACTAAGGTTTTAAAAAATATCTTGGTAAATGAATCACAGGGCTTGTTATATAAAAAGCACCCTGTACAAATTTCTCCTCAAACAGCTCTAATGCAAAGTATCTAGTATCTTTATTTTTAAACTAGTCAAATCTTGCAAGTTATATTTATTTTGTAACTTTCACCCTTCCATTGCCACACCTATTAATGCCACCAATCTTAAAACCAGTTTGCTTTCAACTTTAGAGATGAGCACTAAACAGGTGAACATATCATTTCCTGAAACTATTAAATGTTCAGTTTTCTAGGCTGCAGAATTATATAAGGAAAAGGCTTCTGAGGAAGAATGCATCTTATCTTAAATCTACTACTGAGAGCCTTAATTTAGTTAATAACCTGAACCGATAAAATATTTATCAAAACAAGATCCTACATCTATTTTTTCATAACAGCCACCTGTTTGGAAATGCTAATTTTGTGGTATCATAGCCACTGCGTAATAGGAAACTAGCAGCAAATACTCTTTCCTTATTTAGTTTTCCAAGATCATCCTGAAATGCTTTACGTTAGTAAATTGGGGGTAGGGGGCACTTAAGTTTGAACTAAACATAACACTATCTTTCATATTTTCTTTCACCTGTTTTCAGTATTTCAAACTACTCAAGAATATACTTGATAGTTTTATGTCGTAACATCCTATATGCGCTTCTATGTCTATGAACACCAGATGCCACAGTAAAATTAATACTGAGAAGTTTAATTTCTAGTAAAAATTGAATATCTTTAAAAAAAAGAAAATTTCTGCCAAAATTAGTCAATAATCCCATCAAATTCTCCTGCTATGTGTCAGATTCTAACTTTCTGATGGGAAAAGAATTACTAAATTTTTCTTATGTAAGACATAAGGAAAGGCTTTTTTTTTAAATGTTTTTCTTAAGTACTGTTATCAATAAATTCTAGATTCCTCAATTAAGATAGAGACAAAATTTTATCTGAAACACAGAAGCAGCTTATATAGTCCACTAAAATGTTTAATTGGTGATGACAGAACTTTCATTTATTTAAAAAAGGCACTTTGCAAACATTTACCTAGAAAGCATTTTTTATAACCAAAAATGATAATAGCCCATTGTCTTTAAAATTTATTTTAATTTTTTTATGTTTATTTATTTTTCAGAGAGAAAGAGAGAACACAAGAAGGGGGTGGGGGTGGGGGGGCAGAGACAGACAGAATGTGAAGCAGGCTCCAGGCTCTGAGCTGTCAGTGCAGAGCCCAATGCGGGGCTCAAACCAGGAGATCTTGACCTGAGTTGAAATTGGACGCTCAACCAACTGAGCCATCCAGGTGCCCCCTTTATCATTTATTTTAAAAAGTATCTACATGAGCCATGGCAAGCTAAGAATACATACCAATGCGTAAAACTTCTAAATTTTTACTAATAATTCTATAGTAATTTACTTAATTCTATGTATGTCTAAATTGCTAATAACATTTAGTTAATAGTCAAATAAAGTATCCAACCTGAAGATACTCCCAAAACATCTCAAACTGAGATAAAATGGATTAAAAAGCCCACAACTAAAAAATGAGAAGCCCACAACTCTAGATACATAGAGACTATTTAAGAAAAACATTCTAATTAAATTACTTGTATTAACTAATTTCAGTTACTAGTTAGTAAATTTGAAGAAAGATGATAAATCATAGAAGAAACACTACATTAGAGGTAGACCTTAAACAGATTTTTCCTTAAGTAATTTTTCAAGCTCTAAGTTCCTTGTTATAAATACTAACTTGTAAAATAGGAAAAGTAATTAATAGACATCTCTCATATGATACAAATTGCACATTGCTCTATTAAGAGCAAACTGCATACCAGCTAAGTACTTTCATTTTTTGTTATTAGTCTACCATAATATTATGCAGCCAGTTCTGGACTATGTCTCCAGATTTTAAAATGCCAGAATAAAGTTTATGCTTCTTTCAGTATTGTATAATAAAAAATATCTAGTATTTTACAATTCTCTTCATAAACACATGAACATTAGGGCTCAAGTCTGTTAAGACATTCATTGTTTTCATTTCAGTTTACTCATATGAGGAGTTTAAGCTACTGAAATGAAAAGTACCGAAGAGTACTTCTCAATTCAGAAATCTTACAAATAATTAGTTTTGGACTTCAAAAATTATATTTAAAGCATTTTAGGTACAATTGAGACCTTAACCTATAAAACAAGCAAACGAAGCCAATGGAAATAATGTGCACGCTCTAAAACTCAGCAAACATACTAAAAGCACTAGAGAAAAAGGAACTGAGGTACAATTTTAAAGACTACTAATATAAATGACTTTAGTATAAATTAAGAAAGCTATAGGACTCAAGTTGTTTTTTTTTTCCTCTTAAATCCACTATGAGGTTGAACTCAGTTTGTTAATCAGTATGAGATTTAACTTTCTGTGTCTTCTAATAGAACACTAATGGGATAATTTTCTATTTTAATTAATATAACCAATAAAGTTTTGCATTAGCAATGACAAGACAAACAATATTTATTTTTGAGACAGAACTTACTCACTTCTGCCTATCAAATAATGGCCACTGGATAACTTTACCCTTCAGATTACCAAAGTCCTTATTAGCCTTTTTGATTATTCTGATTGCAAGATGATATTCTGTCAGGAAATTTTTGGTTTTCATGTGTCTACTTTGATTCAGATAATTTATTTCTCAGAAGAGCAGTGATGCTTTAAACAGTGCTAACAGAAACACAATGTGAGCTGCAAGTAATTTCAAGTTTTCTAGTTGTCATATTAAAAAAGGAAAAAACACATGAAATCAATTTTAATAATATAATTTATCCCAATTTATCCAAAATATCATTTCAACATGTAATTAATGTAAAAAATTACTAAGACAGTTTAAATTCTTTTTTTTTGTACTAAGTCTTTGAAATGTGGTACATAGTTTATTTTACATTTACACCACATCTCAACTCACACTAGCCACCTTGCAAGTGCTCAACTGTCACATGTGGCTATTGGCTTGTACTGGACGATGCAACTCTAGAGTACTTAAAGTTATAAAATAATACTCAAAACTAACTTTTATTCAGAATTTGAGGTGAAAGTCACAACTACACTTAAGAACTTTTCATCAAACTAGAAAACCCAAGGAACATAATGATGTGCCTTACAACGTTTATGAGGCAGGATGCAAAACATTACTCTTAATTTTCAGCTAGCTTTATTTTACCACATGCTTCCTTTTTCCATAACTAGAAAGTGAAACTTCAACACAGTCCAACCAAAACAATAAGTGCTTACTATAATAAAGTCTTGCTATAAGTTTATCATTCTTAGACACTGTGTACAATGTTGTTGAAGTTCTATTTCTGAATATAAAATTTTGTGTTAAAAAAAAAATGCTTCCCCCCCAAAAGAATTTTTGTTAGCTTTTTCAAACTGGAAGATACAGCAAACTGCAAAAGCAGAAAGTGAAATAATGAAAACATATGAACAAAGGACATAAGTCTTATATGTCGGGTCAACACAACAGTAATAACAGATCAGGAGGAACTCAAAGGATCCACTAATGAACAGGACTGTAATTAAATCTTCAAAGAATAGGAGGCAATTTGAATTTTAACATCTGCTTTTTCTAACATGTTTGGAATATACATTTAACATATTTTGTCCTAGCAATTTTCCAAACTCTAAAATTTGGGAAACATCAATCTCCAAATTAACAAAAATAGCAACATTTAAAAATGGTCTTTGACAGGATTTATGGCCTCTATTTCTTTAAAAATCAAATGTGGAAGTAAACAACACAAGAAAGAGATGCTAGAAAAGTGGTGTAGCTTTTTAGATCGATTAAAAAAAAAAGATAATAATGGCAGAATCCATGAACTTTTCTTAACGTTTGAAGAAGCCTTAACTAAATTTGCAAATTTAACGAGAAAAAAGCTGCACAGACTAACTAAAACATTCGTTTCTTTGCTTTTGGGTGATATTATATCAGTGCAGCGTAGCAACATCAGCAATCAGGTTAATCAAAAGTTCCTATTGGAACTTAATAGTTTGACTAATGCAAAAATGGAAAAGAGACTACTTAAACACTTTATTTGGAATAAAAAGTCATTCTAATCACAGCGGTTTGGGGGAGAGTAGGAATTAAAAAGAAGGGACCCAGGTAAGGGGAGAGTAGGAACTAAAAGAACGGAACCAGGAGGGGTTATTTAAAAAATAAAACGGGCTGGGAATCACAAGATTAGATCTACTTCATGTCAGTGATTACTTGAGACTATTTTGGTGTCAAGGTTCTACATGCCAGTATCTTACACTCCTCTGTGATGAGAAGGATGGAAATGACAGCTACTCTCATCTTCTCCCTTCCTGAAAGCTAAGAGCAGAGAAAAGTAGAGCTGCTTCTGAGAAACAAAGATGCTTTCTACCATTCTTCTAAGATGGTGGAAGAGTCTCCTTAAGAGGCTTCCCCAAGAAGGAAAAATGAAACAGGGAAAGAAGAAAGCCATAGCAAAATTCTCTGGCCATATTTCATGCCATAGGACCGTCACAGCCACTGTGCAACCACTCTGGTCCGGCTATCTCCCTCCCAGGAGGTTAAGCTCTCTCAGGGCATTGTTTGGCCGTGGTCCCTATTTACCACTCAGATCGCCTCCACCATCCCTGCGCTGAGATCTCAGGAAGCCCCAAGACAGAAAGCCGAAAAGCTAGGAGAGGACTTGGTTTCGAGGTCCTCCTCCAAAACCCCTCTTGCTAAGTGGTGTAGAAAAGGGAGAGAGAACCCTGGCCTTTGCTTGGGTGGGTTCCTTAGGGGTCAGTGGGTTCCCCTCGGCCGGTGTCGAAGGGAGGTGGCCATTTGCGCCGGGCGCTCGGTATTGAAAAAGCCCTACCAGGGAAAGGGGCCTTCGCAGGCCCCGGACTCCGGGCCCGGTCCGAGTGTCAGGTGCGGCCCTCAGTTCCCAACCCTCGGGGCACCGACGACGACAGCACACAGGCCCCGGGCTGCGACCGGTCTCCCGCCCGACCGCCGGGGACTTAGGGACCCAAGCTAGGGCCCGAGCCGCATCGTGCCCGCCCCCGCCCTACCTGTGGGGGCCCGGGCGGGGTCGCTAAGGGCCGCTCCCGGGAGCCCCGCGACGGCGCGGCTTGGCGACGGAGGCGCCTCGTCTCGCCGGGGCAGAGCTCGGCGGCGGTTTCACGACCTCAAACTCCATCGGGAGCTACAGGGACAGCCCCGTTGGCGGCGGCGGAGGCCGCGACGGGGCCTCCTCCTCCTCCCTCCGCCTCCGCCTCCTCCTCCTCCTCCTCTCCAAGGAGGCGGTCCTGGAGGGATCCCGACCTAGATCTCGCGAGAAGATACTCCCCCTTTCACGCGAGATCACGCAGGACAGGGCGTTAGGGAGGTGGAAGGGAGGAGTAGTACCCCCCGCCACCTGGACTGCGCATCAGCTTCCCTCTGGCTGAGACTAACCACCCCCGTCACGTGACTAGGGAGCCCCGGAGCACTGTGGGAGGTGCTGTTAGGAGGCCTAGGCGAGCCGAAAGGGTTGATGGGAAACTCCCTGCACCTTCATCAGCGCCTTGAGCTAGCCTTTAACACTGCTGTGAGGCAGTGTCTGACTCCCCTCATGAAAAAAGTGGTCTCCATTGAGCATAATCTGATACATCTATATTATATGCACTCGACCATAATTATACACTGACTCATTCCCCCAATCCTTCCACATATTTGACAATCTCCCTATTAAAAAAAACCAAAACAACAAAAAACCCAGCATTTGCTTGCCAGGCACTAACATATCTATTACAGAGAGTTCTTCACAAGCTGGCAGAGATCAAAATTCAAGCACAAATTCTGGCATTAATGTCTCAATAAATATTTGTTTAAGGATTTTTCACAGCAAGCTGTGAAGGTTAAATTCCTATTGTTTTTCTAGATGAAGAAACAGACTAGTATTAGAAATAAGGGAATTCGACTTTATGGACTGCTTACCATGTGCCAGGTCCTGTGTTAGGTAATAAATATTTCATTTTTACCATTTATTTTCGTTTTTATAGTTTATTCATCAAAATAATCCTAAAAAACTGATACTATGTACTCTTTGTTACTGAGAAACTGAAAAACACAGATTAAAAAATTGGCCACAAACTGTGATTAAACTGAAGTCATTTTCCAATGTGAAAACATATGTCCAACAAAGGCATGCATGAAAGTAAATCCAGTACAAATTTAGACATATGGACATGTAGTTTACAAGCTGTAATAAACTTAATATGTATGTGTATATATATGGTTATTACTATTATACTGCCATAATGTCAGGGAAACAAAAGTGTTTTTCAAAAAATATTTGTTGGCCAAAGACTTTTCTCCCATGCATTTGTATCCTTTCATTCTCTCCTATGACATAAATGCTAATCCAAGAGTAAGGTTCTCAATAATGGTTCATTTGTTCCACTATTTTCCATTTAACTAGATAGTAATGGAAGCATATATATGTATGCTTTTCATTTTACTGGCCAGTGTATATGACACTTTGCTAATATTTTCACGGGTGACCTATTATATTTAATATTACAATCCCAATTTCTGTTCCCTGGCACTCCCTATCCCTGCTTTATTTCCTCCAAGTCTGTTTTCAAAATCTGATATACAATGGGGCGCCTGGGTGGCGCAGTCGGTTAAGCGTCCGACTTCAGCCAGGTCACGATCTCGCGGTCCGCAAGTTCGAGCCCCGCGTCGGGCTCTGGGCTGATGGCTCAGAGCCTGGAGCCTGTTTCCGATTCTGTGTCTCCCTCTCTCTCTGCCCCTCCCCCGTTCATGCTCTGTCTCTCTCTGTCCCAAAAATAAATAAACGTTGAAAAAAAAATTAAAAAAAAAAATCTGATATACATTGATTTTACTTGTTTACTGTCTTTCTCCCTCCACTAAAATACAAGCTTCATGAGACCAGGGATTTTTGTCTGTATATCTAACTTCTAGTACTACTGTAAGGATTCCATAAATATTTGTTGAGCAAATGAACAGGCAGAAGAAATAGTTTCATTCCATAAAATTCACAGATGTAGACAAAACACAAAGTTCTCCATTCCTATCTCCAGTTTATTTTTTCTTATGTAAACATATAGAATAGTTACATCCAAGGAAAAACAGCAAGGATTTTCTCTTATACCAAAGTAAACAACCTACCTTTCCAAGATCCTTTATACATTAATGCAGTAAATGAAGAGGCGGAACTCAAACATGTTGTATCTTTCCCCATCATATCAGAAACACAAACAACTAAAAGTGAATGTTTTAAATGAATAAATTCAACACTTTACTTTGCCATACCTGCATTTTTCAAAAGATTCTATTTTCCTGGAATTGTTTATATACATCATGCAAATAGACACTCTCTAGGAATGTTCTGAGATCACTGTGTGCTACTGGACAGGAATAAATAAAAATAAATAACAACCATCACTTTCACAAAACAACCCTTCCCCCCAAGCAGATATCTCAAAGTGCTTACCAAAAATGTCACAAGAATCTTACAAGGCACACATAAAACTTAAACATAGTTCAACCATAATTTTTTTTTCAAACAGCAAAGATAGTAGATACCAATTCCTAAAAAAACAGTTTATTACTATTCTTTTACCCTTCCCTCCCATCTCCATCCCTCCCCCACAAAATTTCATCCTAGGAAGCAACATAAGAAAAGTACTTCAATCACAAACTATTTCTGAAAGAAAAATGTTTTCATACCTACAAATGGTCAATTATAGGTCAAATGGGAAAGAAAATTAAATGTACTATCATGTTCTCCAGTGGAAGAAAAACACTACTTAGTTTAGAAAAATTCTGTCTCCAAAGTAGTACTCAAATAGCAACATTCATAAAGACACAAAACTCTCCTCTCTTGCTTTCCCCTCTTCTCTGTTCTTAGGAACTCAGGAAGATTTAAATATAAAATCATGAGAACTTTAGACCTGGAAATGATTTTAGAAATTACCAAGTTGAAATTTATTGTTTTATATATAAGTTTAAGAAAAACTGATAGAGAAGTGACCTGTCCAATGTCACTAAGGACATAGGGGAAGGGATATGAAGTTGGTTTTCTTATCAAAGATGAGAGCTGGACTCTTTAAAGTCTCTCCCAGAGTTAAATTCTATGGAGAATATATTTTTCCCAAAAATATCACAAAAAAGGATATTTAACATTTGTAACAATCAACATGTGATCAATCACAAAATTCTTATAAATGGTACAAAGTATATTACATTTTCAAATGTGGAAGGGCTTCAACAGAACCTAGAGATAGCAGAAATTCTACATAAAGTTGAGGTGAGTACAGGAGGAACAGAACATTTTGAAAGTAAGATGTATCCAGTCAGGCTTCTTTACTAAAAGTAGTTCCTGCATTTTAGAGAGTATGATTTTCCCTGCAATAGATTTTAATCTTTGTTATGACAATTAAAAGTCTCGTGTTATTTGTACACAGGGAGAGTAGAGAGCAATGGCTCATAACACAATAAAAAATATTACTTTCACTAAAATAATCATACAGTCATGGTTTTGCTTTTGGCTCATTTCTGGAAATACAGAAACTCTAGGAATGGTTAGGATTTTTGTCAACTTGTGGTAAATGAAAAATGCATTAATATACATGAAGTTATTAATAATTAAGAGAACACTAATAGCTAGCCATATTTAAACTATTCATCTAGTGACAACAACATAATATATATGGCCAACTTAAAGTGAAAAAGGGAAGGGCGCCTGGGTGGCTCAGTTGGTTGACTGCCCAGCTCTTGATTTCGGCTCAGGTCATGATCTCGCAGTTTGTGGGATTGAGCCCCGTGTCAGGCTCTGCACTGACAGTGAGGAGCCTTCTTGGGATTCTCTCTCTCTCTCTCTCTCTCTCTCTCTCCATCTCTGCCCCTCCCCTGCTCGTGTTCTCTCTCTCAAAATAAATAAACATGAAAAATAAGTTTTTTAAAAAAAAGTAAAAACGGAATAAATTATTAAAATACACACAAAGTGGATGACTCTCAAAGTCATTCTGTTTGGTGAAAAAATCGTCTCACAAGGGAACACCAGAAGATTCCATTCTGACAATCCACAAAAAGCAATATTACACAATGGAGAACTATTGCCAGGATTTAGAGACAGGTGGAGGAGTTGACTACAAAGGGGCATCATAAGGGAGTTTTTAGGGATGATGGAATGTTCTGTATCCTGATTGCAGTGGTGGTTGCACAAATTTACATGAATTAAAATTCATGGACATGTAGACCAAAAACAAAGGTCAGTTTTACTACATGTTAACTAGAAAATAAAATAAATTTTAAAAAGGAAAGAAAGAATAGAAAGAATATCTTTGGTAAGTTGGGATTTTTCTCCTTAATGTTTATTTTTTAGAGAGAGACTGAGCACAGCTGGGGGAGGAACAGACAGAGGGAGACACAGAATCTGAAGCAGGCGCCAGGCCCCAAGCTGTTAGCACAGAGCCCAAAGTGGGGCTTGAACTCACAAACTATGAGATCATGGCCTGGGTTGAAGTCAGATGTTTAACTGACTAAGCCACCCAGGTGCCCCAAAATTGGAATTTCTAAAAGAAATTTTTCAGAGTTTCATGCCAATGGTATAATTTCACTGGTCATAAAATTACTAAATACAACTCTGTTAAATAAAATTGAGAAACCTGGGCCCAATTAATCACTTCTAAATTATGTATACTAACAAGTCATGGAAACATCATTTTAAGATTAGCCCACATACAAGGAAATTCCTCTACTCCCAAGTGAATTTGAAGTGTGTTCCCTTACAGTTTAAAACAAGTACCTTGGTACTTAGTTAAGAATCCAACAGTAGTTTGTAAATATATATATAGATACACACACACATATATGTAATATGTGTATCTATATATATATATATTTCGCTAGTTCTACAAAGAACTAATAATGGATCATAGCGGTTTTTTTTAAGTTATTTTCTCTTCCTGTTATCCTAATTCCTAAAAATTATTATATGGTTGGGATTTTACATTTATATCATTTATCTAGAGACTCAAAATCAGAACCTAGAAATACTGCTGGATCCTCTGTCACTAGAATCAAGAATATTTAAGACAGGAACATTATTTCTCTAGTTATACCACTGGGACTTACATATAATACATGAGATAAGACAGCATCCCATTAGCTTTATCATGTCTCCCACACTTTGGAACTGTTCGTAGAAGTTCAGAAAGAATAACACGTGTAGGCAGACCAAAATTAAGACCCAAAGATGGGGGAGGAGGGGAATGCAGTATAACTATACTGCTGCATTTCTATAGAAAAACTTGCCTAACAGAACGATACAAGGCTTACATAGCAAGGTGTGGTTCTAATTATAGTAGATTTTGCCTTTTGAGATCATGCCTGGGTAGTTTTTCACTACTACTTCTGCCATGGACAGAGGTTAAGTGCTTTTTGAGGGCAGATTTGTGCTTGAAATCCATGTCACAACAGTGGCATTTGTATGGGCGATCTCCACTGTGTATGTTCAAGTGGTCCTGAAGTGTGCTTTTGGCAGTAAAGGTCTTCAAGCACACAGTGCACTGAAAGGGCCGTATGCCCATGTGCCCTCGAATGTGCCGGTTGAGATTTTTCTTCTGTGTAAATGTTTTCCCGCACTGTAAGCACAAGAACAGTTTATGCATCTTAAGGTGGCGCAGATAGTTTTCAACGTGAAGAAATCCTCGGGGACACCTGGGGCACTGGTGCCTCAGTGAATAAGCATCCTCCAGGTTCTGAATCTCATTCACTGTACCATGACTTCCTTCAGTATTCTCACAGAATAAGCTCTGATCTTGATTCCCAGGAACTTCTGCCACTCTGCTCTCAACTGTAGAATTGATCAGTGAATGCTGTGTTTCAGAGAAATACATGGTTGCTTTTGAAGAGGTACAAGGCTGTGAAAACTGCTCATTTTCTACACCAGCAGTACTGATAGATTCCACATGGAGGATACAAATTTCATTATCTTTAAAACCAATATCTACTGAAGACAGCTCTGGTGACTTCATTTCCTTCCTCTCTGATGTCAACTCTGCTGTAGACTGTAAAACATTGCTTTCTTCTTCTTTTACGTGAAAATCTACGTTTATGGGACTGTCTTCTGAAATTTCAATTATCTCACAGTCTTTATCTGAATTTTCTTCTTCATTTTTAACATCTGGATCAGAGGACTGACACAGGTCGGTATGCTGATTGTTATTTTTCATAGAAAGATCAATTTCCAGATACTTTGACAAAGCTTCTGTGCACTTTTCCACAATGTGAACCATCTGCAGGTAACTAGCAGCAGTCAAATATTTCAAAAGCTCTTTCCTTTTAACTTCAAGTGCTCCTGTATAGCAAGACAGCAACAGTTTTCTGCCAACTTCTGCACTCTGCAAGATGGTGATTCTGACATGTTTTGACTGCGTAAGTAAAAACTGATCTCTCATGAAAGTGGAGCAAGCAGCTAAAATCACCTTGTGCCCCTGGAACTCGGTGTCATTAATATAAATTGACACATCACAAAATAAATTCTGCTGTCTCAAGAGATTCATTTTCTGCAAGACTACATCTCCTTGCTGTTCAAACTGGAAATGCAGGACATCGGATTCAGCAGCCATGGTCACAATCTAAGCAAAATAAAACACAAACATTGATGTAAAGAGAGGAAATGCTTTCCTACACTGTGATGGTAAAAACAAACACAAATCCCAGACCTGAATTGGGTAAAAGAAGACTCAAATTCTAATCTGAGTACGAAGAGCGAAACCCTATGCCACCGTCTCACAACCCAGAAAATTAGAACACATTTCTCTATGATCTCTTAACACACTTTTCATATTTTTGTTACAGTACTTATTATACGGAGTTGTACTTAACAGTTTCTGTTTTTCTTCTTGGCTAAATTTTATCTATATTGTGGTCCAGGACACTGTTAATACCTACGAGTAAGAGGACTTAACATAGTCTCCCACATTAGAAACCTTAATGGAATCTCCAAGCTTCCTATTCCCCGTCAGTACTGCAGGTCCTCATTCTGTTCCCCGGGGGGACCACTGCAAGGTCTTTCAACAGGTCTCCTTGATACCACACTCTCCCATATTCCCAGCCTCCTCAGTGCCACCAGAACTAACATCTTTTAAATTTTTTTTTTTTTTTACTCTCTTCTACTTTAAATTCTCCATTGTTCTCCTCTACCTCCAGAACAGCCTACTCTTTTTAGCAGATAGAAGATCATTCACGATTTGGTCCTAACCATCTTTAAGGCGTTATCTTTTCTCGATTTTTCATCTGAGCTCCTTCCATATTGAGATTTTCACCACTGCCCAGACAAGAAGACCCGAATACACTTTTGCACATGTTATGTTTGCGCTTCCAGGTCCTCTTTTCAGCTAGTGATGTGGCTCCTTTAAGCCCCCAAATCACTTAAGACCGCTGTTGACTCCTCCTTCGGTCTCTCCAACAGTCAGTTCCTCCGAAAAGCACCACGAAAAGGTGCCTGGTTCATCTGAGTTCCCGCAGCGAACGCAGGGGCCGGCACAGAACAGGCGCTGCTGAGGGAACATCTGTTGAACCGACCCGGACCCCAGCTGGCCTGGAAGATCCTGCAGCTCGCCACACACGGGTTCTTCCCGAGCTAAGCCCGCCAAGACCGTAGGCCTTGTCGCCCAAAGGGTTGTAGCACCAGTCCAACCTCCCCGCCCGCGCTTAGGGGCCTTCCTCCTCCACCTCGCCCTCTTCAGGCTTCCCCACCGGCCCGTCCCGATCGCGCTAACTCACCGACTCAGAGAGCCAGAAAGCAGCTTTCCGCAGCAGCGGCGGCCTAGGCCGGAAGGTGGACTTAGCCTGGGAGGAAACACATCCGGTGTCAACTAGCTCCGCTCCTCACTGGGGTGGGCTGGCGTCCCGGAAGGACATCCTGAGACAGTCTCCCTTCCTCACTCCCCCCGCTCCTGGAATGACAGAGAGGCACCCGAATTCCGGCAAATCCCATCTCTCCTGCCCCAGTTTCGGCACGCGACCGTTCCCCTTCGTGAGTTCTCCCCAACGTCCGTATCGCAGACGGGTTGTGAACTGGGGTACAGCGCACCTATTCGGAATACCCTGCGCCGGAACCGCTGGGAGGCCCTCATGGGCTGTTACGGGCCGGGCCGGGTTTTCCTCACTCGGCCTTCTACAATTTCAAAGGTGGCAGAGGAGAGGAGAGGAGACTGCCATGGGGACCAACATTCGAGATTGCCTAGCTAATGACCATCAGGATCTGACTCCCACCTCTGGATCTCACTTTACCAATCCTTCGCGTGTCCCCGTTCCCCACCCACCAGTTCTGGTCGAACCCAGCCCTTGTATCTTAACTCTTGGGGCTGCTTCCTCCCACGTGCCCTATCCATCCTCCTCCCTATCATCCTTCAAAATCTTGTTCATAAATCACGTCATCCCTGAAGCCATCCTGAACTGCCCTTGAATTAGTTGGCTCCCCGTTGGGAGCCTGTAAACCCTTTGGCCGCCTTCATTATTGCAATTATCATACCTGTAATGAAATCTGTGACCCATCTGATCGGAGGTATTTAGGACAGTGATTTATGATCTCCGCATTCCCTAAATCTGGCACTGAGTAGGCATCAGGTATTTTCCAAATGAAGTTATGTTCTGAACCAATTCTGAAAAGCAGTAGCTCTACCCTTCAGTCAACAGGTTCTCCTGGAAGTAACTGACCCAACTAACAATTTCTGGTTAACCAGATTTGCTTCGGAGGCCAAGCTCAGCGTGCTTGATTAATAAACAATAGGAGTGAAGAAAGCATTTCTTTTTCAAATTCAGGCAATTGAAAAGGAAAGCAGAAGGGAGAGAAAAAAGAAACCACTGACACCACAGATTTAATTGTCACACTTTTATTAAGGAAACTTCCCCATAATAAGTGAAGAGGTAGTTCATAGTATGTCTAACATACAACAGACTTAGAACAGCTATTCACCAGCTGAAATAAAATATTCTGGTTTGTTTGTTTAGGACAATCTTTTAGAAGTGGTGACTCTGGTCACCATTTATAGATCTTCTAATAAAGAAACTAAAACAAAACCACATCTGATTTACTTCAGAGCCACTTCAGTTTGGAGTTTGTCTTTAAAATTAAATAAATAAATAATGGTGACACGGTAATTTTTTAAAAACCAAGTTATGGTAAAGAGAGTCCTTTCTAATTATCTTGGGGATCCATAAAATACAAATGCAGAATGACTAAGGTTTTAGAAAACCTTTCTTCTCTATAAGAATATGACTAGTTTTGAAAGTCATCTTCCCTTATAAAATGTATTTGATATCAGTAACTTGACCACTTTGAAATACAATCTAAGAAACATGTATAAAGGAGAAAAGTCAAGTCCCACCAAAATTAAGAAAATGTCTCACAGAAACAAAACACCTCTCCAGCCAAGAAATGGAGGAGACTGTAAATCACTTCAGTGGTTTGCAGTTGCAAAAGGTGAGAACCAGTTTTACTGATTAAAAAACCCCATCAAGATGCTGATTTTAAGTGATCAAAGAAAGCAAGGCATTTTCTTTATTATTCCCAGTATAAAATCACCTTCTCTAAGACCACATGAGACCATATGAGACCACATGAGACCATAAGCTCTGTGAGGGCAGGGACCTTAGCAATCTTACCTTCAATATCCTCAGTATCTAGCATAGTGCCTGGCAACAAAGGTACCCAATAAATGTTTCTCAAATGACTCAATGAACCCAGAAATAGTCTCCAACCAAAGAGACCAATCATATTGAACTCATGTCTTTTAGTCTTCAAACCAGTAACAAAAACAGGACATGAATGTAAGTGAAGGAAGCACTCCAACTTCCTATTTCCCTATGATGAAATGATGTTCAGAGAAACACTGGTTAACATTAATGTCTCACTGTTGCATAGAACTGGTACTCTTTGGCTGGATCATATAAAAATCAGAATGCTAGGTAGCATCATGAAACCATAAAATGAGTGACTTTGGGCATAAGATACCTATTAGTCTTATCACTCAATTTTATTCTCATTTTAAGGATTTTAACAAAAGGTAGAAATTATACCTCAAATCAGATTCACATGTAAATGCATCAAATTATAACAGCTCGAAGAATTCCCTGTGACTATTCAAGTTAAACTCAAGTTTTGGTTTATCTGTACATGCATTCTCATAGCTCAAAAGTAAAAACAAAAGCCCAATGGAAACTAAATAAACACTGCTTCCAGACAAAATCAGATTCACATTTGTTTCCTTCTCACATTATTCTTACTTGTCTTTTTTCTCCCTGACCACCATCTAGCAAATCAATCACTTGCTTGAGCAGAATGTAATATTCATCCTAACCAAAAAAATAATTAACAAAAATACATCCTTCCTGTGATGTTTTGTTTGTAAAACCTGGGCTGTCTCAAAAAGCCAACAGGGATTCCAAAAAGTGAAGCACAAACTAGGAGCTTTTTGCTGATAATAATACCCTTGATCATGTACTAAATCTTTTTAAGCTAAGAGATAGTGAGAAATAAGGAGAGATTAGCTCATATTTTTAGTCACTTCTCTACTTTGGCCAACCTTGGCCAGGCCACCTCTTTGGGCTTTGGATACCCCAGCTTAAATAAAAGAGGTGGAGTATATGATCGCTTAAAGATTCTCTAAGGGACCCTAAGACTCCTATTACCTAAATCTAATTCATGAGTCAAAAACTACTAAGACTCAAAATTTTCTTTCTGAACTATAACATGTGCTTTAGGAAAAACAATTGTGTCTTTCCATATATCAATTCTGCATTAGTGATCTATCAAACATGGCAAGGTAGGACTATGTACCTTTTTAGGACTATCTGAATGCAAAAACCCAATTGCTCCTTCTGTGATCCACTTTTTTCATCCATCTTAGAAACTAGTGTACATGAAGAAATGAGGATACAGAGATTATTACAGTACAACAGACAAAACTCTGAAGGCCAAACTCACCTTTCGGAAGGCTAACTTCTAAAACAATCCAGAGACTGACTCCCAAATAGCCTCTTTTGAGAGAGACCATTATACTTTAGCACATTTTCAGTGTGCCTGGGGCAATCCTGATTTGAAAAGCATCAACAAGTACGATACACATTAATTATAAGCATTTGGCTTCTTTTCGGGAAGACCTCCCATGTAAGTGCTATTGTAAATTGTACTTCTATCCTTTGTTAATTATGCTTCTCATGCTAACTATTTGTCTGTAGGTGTTGCCGAAAACATTGTACTCTGGTCTATGTGAACAACACAGTGACATGAAGTTGGGCTATAATACTGTTGAAAAGAGCACAGAACAACCCAAAATACTTCATAGCCAGCTCCAAGACAAGTACAAATGGTAGGAGGCAGATTCATTATCAATAGGCAATTAACAATAGGCAGCCAGAAGTTTTATGACATATTCAGGCCAAGAGCAATATCCTCTTATATCTCAGCCTGTTTTCTGCCAAAGAAAAATACTATTCACTTCTCTTAGCACAGCATCTATTAGTGGACCATAGGTGATGTTATTAACTCACTGGTACCCTCAGGATGTGCCCAGTGAAAAGCCTAAAATAGTGTCGGTCTAAAACAAAGGTCAATGTTAGGTAGACAAACGGAATACTCCTTGGAAAAGTAAAACAGACATCACAGGATAAATAATTCAAAACACGAAATGGGAGAGGGCAAAAGGAAGGCAAGACCACTCCAAGTGGTAAGTTGCCTGGTCTGTTAGTGCTTTGACTCACCCCTACAACCTGCACAGAGGCTTTGGAGAAGTCAAACTAGCAAAATCACTCCTAAAAAGATTCAAGACTATTGCCACGTTTGCAGTCAGTTCTAAGTTGTGAGCATAAAGCCCCTACTCAATTCACACAAGTACTATCGTTTCTTAAGTTCAAGACAGCTTGGGCCAGTTTACCTGCATCCAGGACCTGTGTTGCATCAGGCTGTGGCTGACACCCTTTAGAGTCTGAGACTGTTGTACATGCAAAAGAATCAAAATCCACTGTGAGGTCTTGCACATTTCTTTCATTGGCATTATCAAAACTGTTTTTGCCATGCAGCTGTTTAAGATGTTTCCTCAAAACTGGCTTATGTGCAAAAACCATGTCACAATAGTTACACTTATGGGGCTTATCTCCACTGTGAAGGTTAAGATGATCCTGTAAGGAACACTTCTGAGAAAAGGTTTTCCCACAGATCTTACACTGGAAAGGTTTAATGCCGGCATGCACACGCATGTGTCGATGAAGGTTGCCTTTCTGAGTAAAAGTCTTGCCGCAGAGTAGACACATAAAGAGTTTGTGCATTTTTAAATGGTTGGCGTAGTTCTCCAGGTGACGAAACACCCTGGTACACTTTGGGCACTGGTGATGCCACTGTAGGCCTTTGTCTACACCTCGAATATTAGGCCCAAAGACATCTTTTGAGGCCATGATGATATTATCACTGCCTGCGTAAGAGAGGGCATAATTGTGGAGATGGTTTTGTTCTATTTCACTTACTCTGTTTTCCACAGTTGAATTTATCAGGGAATGCTGGGGCTCTGATGAATGTAAAGCAGTGGGTTCAGAAGAAATAAACTGGTTCTGATCTTTTTTACTTCTAACCTCAGATACATCCCCAATAGATTCTACCTTAACAATCTGAATATCACTGTCCTCCATATCCATACTGTCTTCAGATGGATGAATACAAGGTGAATCCTGTTTTGGGGAGCCTCTGGCATCTCCCTGCTGTTCTTTTGACTGGGGAGAAGCACTCTGTGGTTCACATCCCTCTTTACTATCCATTGGTTGTTTTGGCTTTATAAACTTCCACAAGGCCTGTGTGCACCGTTCTACAATGTGGCTCATCTGAAGAAAACTTGCAGCAGTCAAGTAATTGACCAGTTCCATTTCAGGGAATTCCAGCACACCACTATAACAGGATAAGAGCAATTGTCTCCCCACTTCGGAACTCTGCAATATGGAGATTTTCACCTCTCTGGAATCATTCAGTAAAAACTGGTCTCTTAAGAAGGGGGAACCTGCAGCAAACACAATTTTATGCCCCTGTACCTCAATATCATCTATGAGAACTGTAACATCACAAAATTTATTCTCTTCTCTTAATTTGTTCATTTTTTGTAACATTGAATCTCCATAATTTTCAAACTTGAAGTGAAGGAGATCTGATCTTTCAGACATTTTGGCAGACCTAAAGAACAGAAATGTAAAAAGGATGAATTTAAGAAAATTCAAACAATTAAGAAACCTGGATTTTTCCTTCCAAAACCAAATTTGTGTTGTCATATCTCTTTGTATGTATCCAAATGATATTTTCCTTGAAAGAGGAAGCTAGTGTAACAGCTTTCAAAGGCTGTTAAAAATTAGTCCTTACCAACATCAAGTGTCAATTGCACCTAAGGAGTGGACTTGTATTAGTGTACATGGCTTGGCATCCATTCAACTTTTTAAGATACTTAATACAAGAACAGTGTTTGAGTTACTCCAAGAGCATTTTCTTGCTTCTCAAATCAGAATTTTATCAGGTTTCAAAAACAAACTGAAAACATCCCAGCAAGTAATAACAAAGTAACTGTTTTCTTTTGCATGATACTGTGAAATCCTGCTTCTTCAAAGACAAAATGTTTTCCTTTGCTTTCTATTTTTTAAAATAATGTCTTTTTTTTTTTAAGTTCTATTTATTTATTTTGAGAGAGAGATGGTGAGAGCACAAGTAGGGGAGGAGTGGACAAAGAGGAAGAGAGAGAATCCCAAGCAGGCTCTGTGTTGCCAGCACAGAGTCCAACGTGAGGCTTGAATTCACAAACCATGAGATTATGACCTGAGCCAAAATCAAGAGTCAGATGCTTAACCAACTGAACCACCCAGGCGCCCCTCTTTGCTTTCTATTTTAAAGAACTGCAGTGACATTGCTTGCCCCATCCCTTGGTAAATCCTCTTCTATTTAAACTGATGGGAATTTATTCATACAGGCATTTCTGCAATAAACTGAAAGTCACAAACTTAAAGGGACAATGTTTACACAGTATCAAAGGCACAGGTCTTTATCCTGTGCATTTTGGACAAATATAACTCAAACATTTCTTGATATAGAAACTAAACAAAATATTTGATATAGAAAACCCAGATGAGCCACTTGGTGGGAATCTGAGTAGGAATAAAGTCAATCAAATGAATAGCTTAGAGATTTTGTTCTTCTTCTTTATCCCTCTTTATCTATCATTACTCATCAACTGGACTATTAGAATAGGATCATAAATGTTCCTTGGGCTCCAGCTTCTGTACCTTCTAATCCAGCTTCTATACCACATGTCAGCTTTCAAAAATGTTGGCTCTGATTATATCTAACCCCCGCCTAAAATCCTTCTGTGACTTCCCATTGTCTCCTGGATGAAGACTAACCTTTGAGTATAAACTGATGAAGTAAACTTCATAATAATTAAGGTAAACATTGGTGTAATGCATTCAACCATGGAGAAGGGGTCTTTGCCAAACTCTCTGCCTTTCTGTCCCTTTACGTAGTATATCCCTTGGAGAAAGTCCCTATGTTTTGATTCCAAACTCCCTAAATGATTTTCTGGTAATTTGGCTTCCCATGTGTCTCTCTATAGGGAAGAATGAATTAGCCATGCCAACAGGATAATTCCAGTCCCCTAGTCATTATAAAAAAAAGTAAACTGGCAGCCTGTTTATGCAGCAGTCTTCTGTGACATCAGGTATATCAGCTCTGCTCTTGAGAAATAATCTTAGTGCATCAATAAATTTACCTTGAATTTTGTGCATTCATCAACTCTATAGTGGAAAATCACATGAGACAACCAGCTGTGCTTGGCCACATCTGGATCCTGAAGCCCAATCTTTACAATCTTATCTTCTACAACAGTGACTAAGCAAGGCTCATAGAACATCAGCTCCTGAAGCAGAGTCCAGATCTTATTCATACTGCATACAAACTCATAGTGCATGGCAGCACTCTATTGACTCCAGCTCTTAGCACAGTTGCAGTTCTCTCTTTAGTCTAGAGCACTACTCTAATACGGACTCTTCTTCCTTCCTCCCTCCCTCCCTCCCTCCCTTCCTCCCTCCCTCCCTTCCTTCCTTCCTTCCTTCCTTCCTTCCTTCCTTCCTTGTAATCTCTACACCCAACATGGGGCTCAAACTCATGACCCTGAGAGCGAGAGTCAGACACTCTACCTATTGAGACAGCCAGCCAGGCACCCTATGACTCCTTTATTTTATTTCTTGAGGCCCATACCTAACCTCTTACACTAAAACAGTTGTCTTTACTGGACATATCGCATAGCACTTCCAACGTTAACACTCAAAATACTTTATTAAATACAGTACCCGTTCCTTCCCCTCCAACTGCAAGCTTCATGGCATTAGAGGGAAACATCTCCACCCCACTCAATGAGTCTGATGCTGGGAACCTGCATCTTCTAGGGCAAAACACTTTTTCCTTTTGCTTTAAATTCTACTTATTGCAGCCACATTACTGGCCAGAACCTCTTCTGTTCAAACTGGTGTGTATTCCCATCACCTAAATATTGTACTAAACATATAGTAGGTGCTCAGTTGGTATTTCTTGAACCTACAGGATCTGACAGCAGAAAGAAGGAAGAATTGCTGTTAGGAAGATCAGCTCAGTCTGTGAAAGCATTACGGCTCTGAGGCCACGAAAGCCTAGAAAGGAATGAAAGTGGGAATAAGAGGTAAAGAAAAATAGTAAAAGATATTTTGAGGAACTTGGTAAATGACTAGATCCAGAGAATGAAAAAAAAAAAAAGGGATGTATAAAGGTTTCAAACTTAAGAGTTCAACTGAATGAAACTATCACTGAAAGAGGTGAAATGTAGGAGGGGGAACTGGTATGGCACAGGTATATTAACAAACATATACAGACATAAATGAACTTTTCCTTTGTATGGCATTCTGAATGTACAGGTATGAATAATTACAATAAAAATGAGAGAGGAAGGAGGCAGAGAAGCAAATGCAGCATCAGAGAAAAGATGGTGAATATCAAAAAGGAAAAAATCTAGGAGATACAAGAAACATATCAAAAAAGAAACCAGCAAAACTGTATTATCACTGGTTAGTTTTAGCAATCACAGTATCCTAATTCAGTCATTCTGGAAACAGTGAATGCCCCAATTTATAACCAGAAGTTATAAAAATGACTGTTGTTTCAAGTGGCCAAACAAAAGGGGCATTCTTTCTTAGAGTTTAGCTTGTCCTTAGTCACCCTCAGGTCAGTATTTTTCTACACATACCCAAAAATGATCATTAATTGCTTCCATCTATAGGATGACAATACACACAGTGTTTGAGACAACTATCCTCAGAAATAACTGTTCCTTGAAGCTCCAAAGATGAGGAGCTGGAGTACTTCCTATCAATCAGCCTCAAGAAACTTAACAGCGAGAGCAGCCCAACAGTTACCCAAAGAAAGTGCTGGCTTTGATTGCTCTGCTCTAGTCTCAGAATATGAGGAAAATTGTTCTGTTTACTTTAAGTTTTCCCTAATATGTGTCAGTGCACTCTATTGGCTGTCTTTGATACACTCTTATTTCTGGGCCACGTAGTTTATCCCTTAATCAATTGCTGTTACTAGTTTCTCTTTTCAATACAATTTTAGTTATTTGAGGGCAAGGACCAACTGTTACTTGTTTTTTTAATATTTTTATTAAAAATTTTTTCTTAAATGCTTATTTATTTTTGAGAGAGAGAGAGAGAGAGAAAGTGAGAGAGAGAGGGAGAGGGAATGGGGGAGGGGCAGAGAGAGAGGGAGACACAGAATCTGAAGCAGGCTCCAGGCTCTGAGCTGCCAGCACAAAGCCCGAAGTGGGGATCGAACTCACAAACCACAAGATCATGACCTGAGCCGAAGTCCCATGCCTGCCACTGGACTGAGCCACCCAGGTGTCCCACAACTGTTACTTTTTATACAGCTCATTCAACAAGACCAGCACAATAATTAACTCTTTAATGTTCCCTATGAAATCATTATTGTACTATGGTAGAGATGCTCTTCATTATCATCTTTTCTGCTTTTGAGTGTCCTGGGGAAACTTTTTCTTGGGTTTGTTTCCAAAATGGCTTTGACAATGTAAAACCAAATTTTAAATATATATATATATATACACATATATACACACATATATATACATATATATATACACATATACATATATATACACATATATACATATATATACACATATATACATATACATATATATACACATATGTATATACATATATTTTTTTTTACTTTTGAAAAATGTCAAAATAGAAAGGAATAACTGTGTTTCTTATAAACTTGAGAAATAGTAGCTAATCTTTATTGAATCCTTGCTATGTCCCAGGTATAGTGCTAAGTGCTTTACCTAAATTGACCCACCTAATCCTCAAAATCTCTAAGAGGTAGGTATTATTATCATCTCCATTTTGCATATGAAGTCTTGGAGGATATAAGCAACTTGTTCAACTTATGAGAGGTGGAAAGTATTAAGTGTTAGAGCTGGAAATTGGGCCCAAGCTACGTGATGCCAAAATCCATGTATGAAACAAGACTAGCTGAAGTTTTATGAATAATGTTAACTGGGTAACTGCTCAGACTTCCTTTCTCATATCCATTCAGCTGTACAGTTATGATTTTCATACTTTTGTGTATTCAGTTATGCTTCAATAAAAGGTTTAAGTTAAAAAACAAAAGAGTACAATGTAAAGCCAAATTTGTGTCAACTCTAGAGAACTTTAATAGGAAACCATTTGGGTACGAGTCGTATTCTTGATTGCATTTTATTCCCTCAGCCTTGTTTTTTATCTTTGTTTGTCACCTATGTTATGTTATTTTCCCATCTTTTGTGTATTTGTATTTGTATACTAAGTCTGATGTCATTTGCAAATAAAAGGGACTATAGTTAACTTCTAAGCATAGTAGTAGTTTTTCCTAAATTTCATAAAAATCACTCACATAATTCTAGATTATAGTAGAGTTTCTAGTAACTAAAAGTAAAGAACTTATCAGGTAAAGAGGGACTTGGTCACCACATTGTTGATTCTTTTCACAGAATGACTTCCAAATTCTCTCTTTATTCCAGCATTGCCACAGTTCAGGCCCTTATCATCCATTGCCTAGGTGATTGCAATTATATCTGCATACTGCCCAGTTTCTATTAGCAAGCTCTGAATGACCTATTTCTCACACATCAATGTAATAGGAGTATTCTCACTTAAGATCACTTTTTCTGGGGCGCCTGTGTGGCTCAGTTGGTTAAGCATCCAACTCTTGATTTCATTTCAGGTCATGATCCTACAGTTCGTGGGTTCAAGGCCCACATCAGGCCATGCACTCACAGTGTGGGACCTGCTTGGGATTCTCAGTCTCTCTCTCCCTCTCTGCCCCTTCCCCCGCTTGCGTGCACGCGCACGCTCTCTCAAAATAAACATTTTTTTTAAAAGATCACTTTCTCTTTGTTATATTTATACAATTCTTTCATAATTATCTCCATAACAAATGTGCCAACTGATCTGAAAATTCCTGTTCAAACAGGAGTAACCAAAAAGGATCAATGGATATTCTAAGTTGGACAATGTTTATTGCTGTGCTACAAGCAATGAGAAAATATCCAAGTTTCTTATTTAATTTTTAAAAAAAATATTTATTTCTTTTTGACTGAGAGAGAGAGCGAGCATGAGCGGGGAAGGGGCAGAAAGAGAAGTGGACAGAATATCTGAAAGGGGCTCTGCGCTGACAGCAGCAAGCCTGATGCAGGGCTCAAACTCACCACCCGAGTCGAAGTCAGAGGTTCAACCGACTGAGCCACCCAGGCGCTCCAACCAGGTTTCTTATTTCAAATGCCTCTAATAACCACTTACAAGGAAAACTTTTTTATTCCATATACTAAACTCCCAAGCCGTAGGTCAGTCTCTTTTCTCATCTACCTCATGAAAGTACCCTTATCTTTCAACTTAGCACTCATAACTATGTGGAAATTTTTCTTTGTCTCTCATTAACACCATACTTCATTTTCAAAAAGGTTACATTATATTACAGCCTTTATCTCTGTAAGCCTCAATCTTTTTCTTCTTATGGGTAACTTTTATGGCACTACATTTTCCCAAATTCTCAATCTTTTATTTTGTTTTTACTTTTAATTTTAAGTAATATACACAGAAATATATCTTCCTTGGAAAAAAAATTTTTAACTTTATTTATTTTGAGAACGAGAGAGGGTGCATATGTGTGCTAGCAGGAGAGGGGCAGAGAGAGAGAAAGAGAGAATGAGAGAATCCCAAACAGGCTCTGCACTGTCAGCGTGGAGCCAGACACAGGGCTTGAACTCACGATTTGTGAGATCATAACCTGAGCCGAAATCAAGAGTCACACGCTTAACTCACTGAGCCACCCAGGCGCCCCTACATTCTCTAAAAAAAAAATCTCAAAATCCCCATCCTCATGGCCAACCTTAACCAAACTTAACTTTACCTCAAGCTACTCAAAAGTACCTGCCCTAGGCCACTATTCTATCATATGAAATGTATGATGCCTAAACTCCTGCACTGTCTAAAACCCAGCAAATCAAAAGTAAGTATCAGTGAAGAATACCTCTGAGAACAGTGGACATGAAGGAGGTGGTATGCTATTACTCTAATAGATCGAGATAGAAATAATGAGGGCCTGAACATTGACAACAATCATATGGATACAGAGAGGAAACAGATTTGAGAGATATTTCAAAGAACTGATGGACTGCTGACCAAGGTGGGGTTCAAGAAAGGATAGTTTAAGATGACTCCAAGACATTAGACTTGAATGACTGGATTAATTTGGCAGATTGCCACTCAATAAGCTAGGGAATATTAGAGGGGATGAAAATGGGTCTGGTCTTAAAACGTTTAGCCAGAGAATCCTACATGACATAATGGGGAAGATCCATTACCTCGCTAGACATGGGTGCAAAGCTGAAGAGGAGACCCAATTATACATAGTAAGTGATCAATGAAAGTATGGCATAAATTGACCTAATTGTGAAAGAAACTGACCTAAAATGGCACTGACTTGAATAGGATCTAAGACAGAAAAAGAGAAATAAAAATCAAATATATAATACAAACATAAGCCCATTACTTACCTGCTCAATTCGGATCTCCTTCCAAGCCTCTCAATTTTTTTATCAATGAATCTATCTTTGCCTAAATTTTTCCCATTCCTGTCAGCCCATATTCAGTCACTGCTTAGTGCAGTGGATTAAACAATGGTTTCTGAAGCCATATTTCCTAGGATCAAAACCCTGTTCAACCACTTTACTAGTTGTGTGATCCTGGGCAAGTTAATTAACCACTTCTGTGCTTCAGTTTTCCCAACTGTCAAATAGTAATATTACTTCATAGGGTTGTTATGGGAAATTAAAAATTAGGTTAATGTTTTAAAGAGCTTAGAACAGTGTCTGGAATGTGCTTGATAAGCATTTGTTAGGTGAATAAACAAATAAAGCCTGTCAACTTTCTTTGTGAAATCCTTCACATGTGCTCTTTTCTCATTCTCATTTAACACCAAACCAGTTGAGGTCCCCATTATTTCATATATCACCACCTCATCACTCTACTAAAATTGTTTTTTAAAAGGTCTCTAATGATCTCTCTCTTTTTTTAAGTAATCTCTATGCTCAACCTAGGGCTCGAACTCTTGACCCCAAGATCAAGAGCCAAATGCTCTATGGACAGAGCCAGTCAGGCGCCCCACTAATGATCTCTAACTAAAGAAATGCAATCTTTTTTTTTTTTTTTTTTTTTTCTCATTCCCCAAATGCTCTGCATGCATTGTCCCATGCACCTTCCTCAAAATTTTCTTCTCTTGATTCTGGGTCTTCTTGGACCCTGCACTTTTATACATTATCCCCTACCTCTGTTTTTGCTGTCCCACCAATTCCTCTTTCTGCTTCATAAATGCAGCCATTCTCCCCAAATATTCCCATCTTTCTCACTACTTACTTCCTGATGCCAAATATCACCACAGCTTCTACTTTGATACCAATAACCCAAACTTCTCAAACTTTTACCTCTAGCTACAACACTGGGGTTGAGCTGCGGATTTTCATTTCCAACTCTTTACTGGAGAGTTTTATGTGGCTATTCTATTATACCTTTAATTCAATATATCCAAAAAATAAATTTGCACTCTACACTGATTATGGTTTTGTTGCTGATAACGGCATCAACATTCTCCAAATACCAAAGGCCTAAAACCTAGGAATCAGCTTTGCTACCTCTTTACCCCTCAACATCCAATTTATTACGGAGTCTTCACATCATTCACTCCAGCATACTTCCCTTCTTTCCAGTTACACTGTCATAACTCCATTTCAGGACTTCATTAGCTTTCACTAGGCTTATCCCATTACTGCTTCAAAAGAATTTCCAATACGAATACCCAGACATTACCTGAAGAATCCATAATCAGCTTATACGTTCCTTTTCTATAGACTGACTTCTAGAACAACGTGGCTTTCTACAGAGCAAATCTGACTGTATAAGTCTCCTGCTTAAACCTCCTTAAAAACTACCCATCTCTTTTAGGGTTAAACCTTTCACTATCTGGACCTCAGCCTACTTGCCCAGCCTCTTATCTCATCCTATGCACAAGAGCCCCCTATTTCCTCCTCTTCACATACAATTTACCCTCAGTCATTCCTTCACAGCCTTGCAAACTGTTCCTTCTGCCTGAAAAGCTCTTCTCCACTTTATCCTCCCCATTTAGACGTCAATTTCATTCTTCAGCTTTCCTAGCAACTGCCCTTTAAGCAGTTCACACATACACGACTGATATATATATCGCAAGAGTAATTATTTGTTTATATCTGGCTCCCAAACTTGACCCTGGAAAACTGGAAGGGTATCTTACGAAGCCCCCGTGCCTGGCATAGAGTCAGTAATAGAAAAGGTGCTGTGGCCAGTGGCCGATTTGGGGGAAACCCCGGCAAAAGTGTAACCTAGGTCAGCACGCATAGTGAGTCTAGCGGGCTGGCACTGAGGCCTTGCCAGCGCCTCAGCTCTGGCACTTCTTACAAGATGCCAGAGTCAGGCGTCCAAGCCAACTGCTGGGCCCTGGGCTGGGGTCCCAGGAAGAGGTCCCTAGGGCATAGTTAGGCTCCCCACTCCAGGCGCGGGGAAGGGAAAGGGGCGGGGCACAGCATCGGCCGGGTCAAGGGTTCCTTAAGTTTCCCCCGGCCTAGGCCAGCTCCTCGACCCCATCCCAGAGCAGGTCCCAGCCAATCTAGGGCCCCAAGGGGGCTCCCTCTTGAGAGACCCCGTACCCCTGCCCGGCGCTCCAGCCGCCTCCGCACTTACAGACCCGGGAGAAAGCCACCGTCAGGATACGGCACCGCCAGGAGCTCCGGCCCCTCGGGGCTCCGGGAAGGGGGAGGGGCAGGGAACCCGAGCCAAAGGGGGACCCAACGGAACCGGAAGGGCAGCCCTCGCCGGACAAAACAACTTCCAGGTCCCATGGTCCTCTCCACCAATCGGAAGGCTCGGAGGGCCACTGGCCCGGGAGAGGGACTTAGCGCGCGGAGGACAGGGTGCGGAGGACCGGGTGCGGAGGACCGGGTGCGGAGGGCCGGGTGCGGAGGACCGGAAGAGTTCTGCTACGAGGGTCTCACCCACGACACGGTGGCTGGCTGCGGTTTCGCGTCCGGGTCTCAACCCCTGGGTGCTTCGCCCCTTTGCAGCGGCTCCTCCACCTGCTGCCCGCAGAGGCTTGAAGGGCGCCTCCGCACTTAAGCCTTGGTAAGACCCTCCCGACCAGGGATGTGGACTCGCCGCGCTGGGGCCGTGAAAGTAAAAGGTGGTGTACTCCCCCTTGCTTTTGGATGTTGGTGATTCCCAGAGGTTTCTTTCATTCTCTAGCCTTCCGTTGCCTACATCGAGGTCTAGACTGATCTAAGCCCCAGGGCCAACTTGCCCAGAAGACATCTCCAAGTGGTTGTCCCAATCTTAATGTGTCTTTTAATTATCTCAAGTTCGTATGCTGACCTGCTTCTTAGTGCCTGTAGTCCTTATGTTGGTAAACGGCATCATCCACGCAGCCTTGCAGACCAGAAAACTTTAGTATCGTTCTAGAGTTCTGTTCTTTTTCCTTTCCAATCCATTTGCTCACTGGGCTTTTTTTTTTTTTTTTTTTTTTTTTTTTTGGTACGAGGAGGGTGGGGGAGATTATTGTGACAAAACATATACTTATTTATTTTTAAATGTTTACTTATTTATTTTTGGGAGGGAGGGGGAGAGAGAGAGACAGAGAGAGAGACAGAGAGAGAGACAGAGAGATTCCCAAGCAGGCCCGATGTGGAGCTTGAACCTACAAACGGTGAGTTCGTGACCTGAGCCAAAATCTGGAGTCAGACGCTTAACTGACTGAGCCAGCCAGTTGTCCTAAAACATAGTATTTATAATTTTAAGCAGTTTATAATTTTGTAAGTGTAAAGTTTGGTGGCATTCAGTACATTCACAATGTTATGTAACAGTCACCACAGCTGTACCCAACTTCATTCTTTTGTATGTGGATAACATTTTTCCAGCACCAGTTCTTGAATAGACTTTCCTTTACCATTTCAATGGTCTTGGCACCTTTGACTATGTTTGTGAGGGTTTATTTCTGGCTCTCTGTCCTGCCACTTTTGAAGCAAGAAAGTGTGAGTCCCCAAACTTTATGCTTTTTCATGATTGTTTTGACCCATTGAAACTCCATGTAAATTTAAGGATGACCTTTTACATTTCTGAGAAAAAGGATGTTGTAATTTTGATTGTATTGGATCTGTAAATCACTTTGGGTTGACATTGCCATTTTAACATCTTCATACCTATGAATACAGAATGTCTTTCGAGGTACCTAGGTATTCATTAATTTCACAGCAATGTTTTCAAGTTTAAAGGGTACTTAATTCTTCTTGATAATATTGTAAATGGAATTGCTTTCTTAACTTCGTTTTCATATTGTTCATAGCTGGTAGGTAGTAATAACTGATTTTTTTTTTTTTAGTTTATTTATTTATTTTGAGAGAGAGAGAGAGAGAGAGAGGCAGGCAGAGAGAGATTCCCAAGCAGGCTCTGAGCTATCAGTACAGAGCCCAGCATCGGGCTCCATGTCACAAACTGTGAGATCATGACCTGATCGGAAAACAAGAGTAGGACACTCAACCGACTGAGCCACCCAGACACCCTGAAACAACTGTTTTCGTGTGTTATTGTTATACCTAGCACGATTGCTGAATTTGTTTTTGCTTTGGTAGCTTTCTTGTGGGTTCTTCTAGATTTCCTGTCTCTATAATCATGTTGTTTTTCAACAGAGATAGTTTTACCTCTTTCTCTCCATTTGCCTTTTATTTCTCTTTCTTGAGAAAGAAAGAGAATAGTTATAATAGTTCTGGCTGGAATTTGTACAATGTTGAATAGCTGCAGCAAAAGGAGGCATCTTTGACTTGCTTCTGATCTTACAGGGGTAGTTAAATTATTGAGTATGAAGTTAAATGTGGGTTTTTTCCACAAATACCTTTATCATGTAGAGAAATTTTCTCTACTTTTCTGAGAGATCTTACTATGAAAAGCATTGTATTCTGTCAAATGTCTTTTCTTCATCCACTAAGATGATCATGTGTTTTTTTCCCTTTGTTTTATTAATGTGATATATTACATTGATTGATTTTATGTCAAACCACTCTGCATTCCTGGAATAAATCCCACTTGGACATGGTGAGTAATCCTTTTAATATGTTGTTGGATTTGATTGTCTTATATGTTATTGAGGATTTTATCATCTGTATTCATGGGAGATATCAGTCTCTAACTTACTTATGATGCATTTATCTGGCTTTGGTATCAGGTTAATGAAGGTCTCATAGAATGAGTTAGGAAATATTTCTGCTTTAATTTTTTTGGTAAGAATTTGAGGAGGATTGGTGTTACTCATTAAATGTTTGGTACATTTCACTGGTGAAGTCATATGGTACAGGACTGTTCTTTGTTCCGAGGTTTTTGATTGCTCATTCAATCTGTTATAATTGTGTTGAGTTTTCTATTTCTTCTTGAATCAGTTTAGATAATTTATGTGTTTCAAGGAATTTGCCTGTTTTCTAGGTTTGTTGGCATACAATTGTTCATAGCATTCTTTTATAATCCTTTTTATTTCTGAAATGTCATAAGTAATATCCTCACTTTCATTTCTGATTTTAGTTATTTGCATGTTCTTTTTTGTCAGTCTAGCTAAAGATTTGTTGATTTTTTTCTTTTCAAAGAAACAACTTTTGGTTTCATTGATTTTTCTTTTTCTAGTCTCTATCTCCACTCTGATCTGTTTTATTTCCTTCCTTTCGCTAGTTTTGGGTTTAGTTTCTAGTTTTTCTTGGAGTGCCTGGGTGGCTCAGTCGGTTGAGCAACCAACTCTTGGTATCGGCTCAGGTCGTGATCTTGGGGTCATGAGATTGACCCCGGTGTTGGGTTTCACACTGAGAGTGGAGCCTGTTTGGGATTCTCTTTCTCCCTTTCTGTCTGCCCTTCTGTTCACACGCACACTCTCTTGCCCTTTCTCTCAAAATATATAAATAAACGTTAAAAAAATAGTTTCTAGTTTTTCTCATTTTGTAAAGTATAAACTTAGGGTATTATTTTGAGATCTTTTTTAATGTAACCGTTTTCAACTATAAATTTCTCTCTGATTACTGCTTTCATTGCATCCTGTTTTGAAATGTTGTGTCATCATTTTCATTCATTTCTAACGTATATTCTAATTTCCCTTTTGATTTCTTCTTTGATCCATTGGTTGTTTAAGAGCGTGTTGTTTAATTTACACATTTGTGAATTTTCCAGTTTTCCTTCTGTTATTGATTTCTAACTCTATCCCATAATGGTTGGAGAAGATACTTTGTGTAGTACCTATCTGTTAAAATCTATTGAGATTTGTTTTGTGGCCTAATTATATGGCCTGTCCAGGAGAATGTCCCATGCTACATTAAAAGAATGTGTATTCTGCTGTTGTTGGGTGGAGTGTTCTATATATATCTGTTAGGTTTAGTTGGTTTATCATGATGTTCAGGTGCTCTGTTTCCTAACTTATCTTCTATCTGGTTGTCCTGTTCATTATTGAGTAGGGTATTGAAGTTTCCAACTATTTTTTTTAATTAAAAAAATTTTTCTTTAATGTTTATTATTTTAGAGAGAGAGAGAGAGGGAGAGACAGAGCGTGGTGGTGGGGGGAGGGGAAGAGAGAGAGAGGAGACACAGAATCTGAAGCAGGCTCCAGAGCCTGATGCGGGGCTCCAGCCCACAAACTGCGAGATCGTGACCTGGACTGAAGTCAGATGCTTAATTGACTGAGCCACCGAGGCGCCCCAAAGTTTCCAACTATTATTGTAGAATTGTTTATTCTCCCTTTTAATTCTGGTCATTTTTGCCGCATATATTTTGAGGATCTCTTACTAGGTATGTTAATGTTTATAATTTTTAGATAATCTTGCTTTATTGAAACTTATATTAATAAATAATGCTCTGGGGCACCTGAGTGGCTTCGTTGGTTGAGTGTTCCCTTTGGCTCAGGTCATGATCTCGTGGTTCATGAGTTCAAGACTTACATTGCTTGTTTGCTGCTGTCAGTACACAGCCCACTTGGGATCCTGTCTCCTCTCTGTGCCCCTCCCCCACTTGAGCTCAGGCACATGCATTCTAAATGATTAAATAAATAAATAAATAAAATCCTTCTTTGTCTCTTGTAACCTTTTTTTGGATTTACAGTCTGGTTTGTATGATGTTAGTATAACCACCCCAGCTCTCTTTTGGTTACTATTTGCATGGAAATTTTTTTTTTTTTTAAGTAAGCTCTAGGCCCAATGTGGGACTCAAACTCATGATCAAAAGTCACATGTTCTACTGACTAAGCCAGCCAGGCACCCCTGGAATATCTTTTTAATAATTCTTTCACTTTTAACCTGTTTATATCTTTGGAACTAAAGTGAGTCTTTTCTAGGCTACAGGTGGTTGTATCTGTTTTTAAAATCCATTCTGTTCAACTCTTTGAGGAGTTTATACCGTTTACATTTTTTTAAGTTTACTTATTCATTTTGAAAGAGAAGAGAGAGCATGAGAGAGGGAAAGGGAGAATCCCAAGCAGGCTCTGAACTTATAGCACGGAGCCCAACACAAGGCTCTGTCTCACTAACTATGAGATTATGACCTGAGTTGAAAGCAAGAGTCAGATGCTTAACCAACTGAGCCACCACCCAGGCGCCCTACATCATTTACATTTACAGTAATTACTGCTAAGGACGGATTTATTTCTGCCATTTGGCTATTTGTTTTCTATAGGCCTTTGTGCCCTTCTTTTATTACTGCCTTTTTCCTGTATTTATTTGAGTTTTTGCAGTTAAAAGTTTTAATTCATCTCTTTCCTTTTGTGTATATGCTATAGATGTTTTCTTTGTGGTTGTCATGGGAATTACATTTAACAGCAGTTATAACAATCTAATTGAATTGATACCAACTTCAATAGCACACAAAACCTCTCCAATATAACTCTGCCCTCTCTTTCTATTATTGATGTTACAGATTATATCTTTATATACTGTGTGCCCAATAACATAGATTAATATTTTAATACATTGTTTTTTAAATCCTATAGAAAATGAAAAGGTGGAGTTACAAATTGTAATTACAACAATACTTAGTTTTATAATCCCCCACGCACTTATCTTTACTAGAGATCTTTATTTTTTCATATAGCTTCAAATTACTCTTGATCATCCTTTCATTTCAGCCTGAAGTATTACCTCATTTCAACCTAAAGGATTGCTGTTAATGCTTCTTGACGGGCAGGTTTACTGGTAAACTCCCTTAGCTTTTTTAAAATCAGAGATTATTTTAATTTCTTTTTCTTTTTTTTTTTTTTTGAAGTTTATTTTTGAGAGAGACAGAGACCGCGTGAGTGGGGGAAGGGCAGAGAGAGAGAGAGCGCGCAAGCATCCCAAGCAGGCTCCACGCCACCAGCACAGAGCCAGACGCAGGGCTCGAATTCACAAAACTGTGATATCACCACCCGAGCTGAAACCAAGAGTTTAACACTGAACTGACTGAGCCACCCAGGCACCCCACTTTTTCATTTTTGAAGGACAGTTTTGCCAGATAGAGAATTCTTTATCAACAGTTGTTTTCTTTCAGCATGTTGAATATCATTAACCCAACTGCTTTCTGGCCTCCAAGGTTAAAGATGAGAAATTGGTTGATAATCTTATTGAGGATCCCTTATATGTAATGAACCACTTCTCTCTTGCTGCTTTCAAGAGTCTCTCTTTTCTTGGACTTTCTACAGTTTGATTATTCTTTCTACCCCTTCTCTCTTCTCCTGGGACTCCCACAGTGGTATGTTGTTTCTCTTGATAGTGTCCCACAGATCCCTTAGGCTCTATTCACTGTTCACATTTCTGTTTTTGTTTTTTTTTTCTTTTCTTTTTGTTCCTCAGATGGAGTAGGAAGCACAGGAAATCCATTTCTCTACCTAGACAACAATTGCACTGGCAGAAACTGTCCGAAATAACTATTTTGGAACTCCGGAGTCCACTTGAATTCTTGCATCTTCCAAGGGAAAGTTTGGTTGGTAAATTGAGGTTAATTTCAGTCAATGTCAGACTTTAGTGTAATAGCACCTCCCTGTTTCCTACCCCTCAACCCTGTGGCAGGCAGCCATGTTCACATTCCTGGTGTGGCTTGCTGGAGCCGTGGTGGGAAATAAGAACCTTGTTCGCCAAATACCGGAGTTCTGTGTTTTGATTGCTGATCACTCCTTTTGAGTTCTGAGATTCAGGCACAGAATAGCTGCCAATGTTTCAACCCTCATTGGCTGAAGCTAGCTCTATGGGATTTGAAGGAACAGCTCCTGTTTTGTTTTTTTGTTTGATTTTTTTCCCTTCAACTACACTTCGGAGCCAGACGTTTAAAGATTAGGACATTCAAAAGCAATCACTTACATGGGGAAAATTAGAAAGCCACCATGTATAACCAGGAAAAGATGCAGACTCAGAAAAGAACTGAGAAGACCTTAATCTTTCACCTTAGGCTGATCCTGATCCCTGGCACAGAGACATCCTTCAACAATAAAACACAAACAAAAACAGCAATCCCTGGGAAAGGGGAAGAATCTGATTTCCATAGTTACCACATTATAAGATTCAAATGTCCATTTTTCAGCAAAAAAAAAATAAAAAGTCATACAAATAGGGAAGTATGGTCCATTCAGAGAAACAAAATAAATGAACAGAAACCATCCCTGAGAAAGATCGGACCTATGTCTTACTAGACAAAGACTTTAAATAGTCTTGAAGTTGCTCACTGAGTTAAAAGAAAACATGAATGAAGTCAGAAAAACTATGAAAAATGGGAATAGCATTAAAGATACAGAAATTATAAAAGGAACCAAAATGAAATTCTGAAGTTAAAAAGTACAATAGTAGAAATGAAAAATTCATTAGAAGGTTTCAAAATCAGGTTTGAGCAGGCAGAAGAAAGAATCAGCAAACATGAAGCTACTTCTGTTTTTTTGTCTTGTTTTTTTTTTAATTTTTTTTTTAACGTTTATTTATTTTTGAGACAGAGACAGACAGAGCAGGGAGGGGCAGAGAGAGAGGGAGACACAGAATTGGAAGCAGGCTCCAAGCTCTGAGCCATCAGCCCAGAGCCTGACGTGGGGCTCGAACTCACGGACCGCGAGATCATGACCTGAGCTGAAGTCGGACGCTTAACCGACTGAACCACCCAGGTGCCCCGAAGCTACTTCTGTTTAAAACACCACTTTAGCCCTCTTCCCACACCCCACGCCAATCCCATCCCCTTTCTTCATCATTCAAGCCTTTATTTTTTTAAAATGTTTATTCATTTTGAGAGCACATGCGTGAGCGGGAGAGGAGCAGAGAGAGGGAGAGAGAGAATCTGAAGCATGCTCCTTGCTGTCAGTGCAGAGCCTGAGGTAGGGTTGGATCTCACAAACCATGAGATCGTGACCTGAGCCAAAACCAAGAGTCCAAGAGTCAGATGCTTAACTGACTGAGCCACCGAGGTGCCCCTCAAGCCTTTCTGATCTTAGGCAGCCTCCAAACTGTCCCATTTACCCCATTTTGTCTTTTCTACTCCTACCAGAATGATCTTTCAGAAAATCCAAATCTGATATTTGGCACTGTCCTTGAAAACCTCTGAGGCCACACGTGTGTATAGATTGAATTTCCTTTTTTCAGTTTTAGCATTCACAGACTTTCCCATTCTGGCTCCAACGAACCACATTGATCCATTTGAGCCTTGAAGTATAATTTCCAGTTGCCAGGAAATAACAGGTCTAGAGGAACAAACGCAATGATCTCTTGTGGAAACAACCATTCAGATCTAGAGGGTGGGAAATTTTGCACTTAAAGTGGCCTGATTCTTGAGTAAGCCAGTATCTTAATATTTTTCTTAAGTGCTTGAGTAAAAAATACTTGAGGGATAGAACAACCAGATGCAGTATGTGGCCCTGGATTGGATACTGATTTGGGAAAACTAGCTTTAAAAAATATATTTCAGGGTCACCTGGGTGGCTCAGTTGGTTAAGCATCTGGCTTCAGCTCAGGTTATGATCTCACAGTTTGTGGGTTCGAGCCCCATGTCAGGCTCTGTGCTGTCAGCTCAGAGCCTGGAGATTGCTTTGGATTCTGTGTCTCCCTCTCTCTGTGCCTCTCCACCATTCACGCTCTGTGTCTCTCTGTCTTTCAAAAATAAATAAACGTTAAAATTTTTTTTAAAAAACTAAAAAAATAAAAAATATATTTCAGTCAACAGAATATTTGATTATCGTAGATAATAGATGAGAGGAAAACTTATGGAAATGATATTACTGATTTGGGAAAGCCAACTGTAAAAATATCTTTAAGTTGATAAAAACTCAAATGTGATCTAGGAATTAGATGAGAGGAAAATTTACTGAAATGGTAAGATGGATATTGTTAATTGAATAAAGCAGATTGCTAAACTGTGATCTCATTTTTTCAAAAACAATATGTTGGCATCAAAGGATATGCATTACAGTATTAACCTTGGTGGGAATGTTATGTTTTATTTTTTATTGTAGTTTGTCTCTATTTTCTATTTTACTCCAAGGCACACTGTACTGAACCTACAATAAAATTTTAATTAAAAATTTTGTTAAGATTTACATATATATTTGGGGTATACATATGAATCAGAGTACATGAAGGTATTGCCACCAAAATATTAAAAGTGTGTCAGGATTTCAGGGGATTTCCAAACACTACATCTATTATTTGATACTACTTTAAAATGGGTGTGTATTATTATATAACTGTATAAGGAGAAAAGGAACAAAGCTATTTTCCCGTGGGACTGCAGCCAAGTCTATTGTAATAGACAAGTCACAAAGAGGAAGGACTACGACAGAGCACGTTTTTGCTTTTTCTCTGGTTGATTTGGGTACATTATCCACAGGAAAACATTACATGACTCATTCACCAGGAAAAGAGCATAGGCTATTTGAATAAAGTAAGGGGAAGAGTGAAGGATAGGCTGTAGAATTAGTTTGTAAACTATCTTGACTTAAGTAACACCTTTAGGAGCCACTGTTTTTGTTACCAACTACATTGTAAATTCATTCAGGACAGAAGCTTTAAATCTCATTTTGTTCCTTTTGCTTTATATATCACTTTTGAATTTTTATTTTTTAAGATTTTATTTTTAAGTATCTTCTACACCCAACGTGGGGTTTGAACTCATAACCCTGAGATTAAGGGTCGCATAGTCTATGGACTGCACCAGCCAGGCTTCCCACTTCTGAGTAATTTTAAAATAAAATCCTAGCCCCATCTTTGAGTCTAATAGTCTAAAACAATCTTGTTTATTGTTGACCTCTTCCCTGTGTCTCAAGTACCTCAAGGCAGCAGTGTTGTAGCCAGTAGCCCTTGGACTTGAGTCAAAAATTTTGCCTTTTAGACTGAAGTATTACTTAGGCTGGACTCCTTTATAAAATGAGAAAAATCGTAACATTCTCGTGGGTTTGTGGTAAAGTCAAATGAGATAACCATAAAAAGACCTATCAACATCTCACACATTGCGCGCCTTCAATAAAGGCCAGGTGAGGTCAGTCAAGTAACACTGTCAAGGACTGCTTTTGAAATAGTACATGAACGTGAAAGGTGAGCAGGGGATTCCTTGCTCTTTGCGGGTGTACCCCCTTTTGCCTAAAAGGCAAAAGCACTGCAACAGGTGCTACCTAGCCTGATTCCCCTGCCATGCTGTTTCCAGTCCTTGAGGTGGTTCACATAGGCACATAGCCACTGCCAGTCCAAGCCCAGATACATCACAGCGCTAAGTTCAGCTTCAATATTACTGACAGCGCAGGCGCAGACTCCCATAACAGAGTAAAAGCCCAGGTGGGGCTTCGAGGAAAGGAAGTACGCCCTCGCCGCCTGTTGTTGGGCCAATGGGGCTACTCTGTTTAACCGCGGGCCTATGAAACGGGGCAGGAGGCGGGGCGGAGGGCGGAAGAAGCTGTTCTCACGTGAGTAGGGGGTGGGGAGGGAGGGGGCAGGGCGGCTAGGGAGGCCCAGGCGGCGGAGCCTCCGGGACGGCGAACGGCGGGCGGCGGAGGAGGAGACAGCGGGTCGGGTAGGGCCGCGTTTCCCCTCCTCGTCCTCGCACCCTCCTATCCACCAAGCCCCGGGGGATTCTCTGACAGCCCCTGCGGAGAGCCAAGCTGTGTTCTCATCCCGCGGGGCTGGGCTGGGCAGATTGCGCTCACCTCCCTCGACGAGCCGGGTTCTGAGGGTGCCGTGATTGGGGGGAGGGGGAGCTGTGGCGGAGGGGAGAGGGCGCATGCGCAGGCGAGAACGCTCCCGCAGCCCCTGCCCAAACCGGTTCCCCCTGTCTGGGTGGGTGTCTTGTCTGCCGAGTCCTGCGCTTGCGGCGGTTCTTCTGGCCCCCGGGCAAAGCTGGATTGTCTCTTGACTTGAATGTTTTGGGCCAGGTCCTGTTTGGGAATCTGACTACTCCCTACGCCTCAGTTTCTCCTCATTACCAGCTGGGCCTGTATTTGTGACTTCGGCTGGCTTGGGCCTCAGGCTAGCTTCCTGGGCTGCGCCGAATCTGAAAGACTTGCTTTCTTTTAGCGTTGGCCTGCCAACTCGTACTGGTCTCGTTTTACCCACTTGCAGTTAAAGTGTCTCACTCTCCCCATGTACTTTAAGTATCTGTTCTCAATACCTCATTGCTGTGTCTTTGATTCTTAGCAACCTTCAGGGTTTTAGAGGGTGAACCAGAGGAGAACCCTAGACTTCCAAGTATTCGCTGTCCATTGCCTCATAGTACTTTGGTCCCTACTCTTTTGGCATTCCGACTGTTATCGTTTGCACCTGTTTTTACGGCATCTCCGTACTGAGGGTTACTGGGGGATTCCTTTATCATAGAAGCAAGAGTCTTAAGAGACTGTTCAAAGTGTCATGCTACTAGTGCTCCGTTAGTTTGAAATCATGTTCCAACTTGAATTTGCGATCTTGTGGCTTTTGTCGTTTTTATTAGAAAAAAAAAACTGTCAGGGACAGGATTTCACCATTCATTTGATATTTTCATTCAAATAAACACCTGTGTTCACTTACATGTGACCGGAATAGTGGAGTAGGAGTTTGTTTCCAGCTGCTTTATTTAAAAAGAGGAAAACAATGGAGGATGAATTGCACTGTTTGTCACAAACTGATGTTTGAAAAGTTGAAAAACTTAGACACCAAGGAAGTACACATTGAACTTTTTAAATGAAGGACCTGTTGGCTTTAATTCAAGTGTGTATAGGGTGCTATTTTAACATATACTGAAGGCTTTTAGGTGGAGTTTCCTTTAAAAAACTGAAAATGAATATGGGAAAGAGTTCTTTATGATTTTCTTTTATAGACCTTAGATTGCATTAATAAGATTTGAATCCATGATTGATTTGTATTTACTGGTAACATTTAAAATTCACATGGAACTTAAATACAAATTAAATTCGTAATTAAAACTAAACTGCTATGTTGCGGCACACTTTTCACTGTTGCAGTTTTATAACTCAGCATACTGTTGATTAACTTATGTCATTGGTGTTAAGTTATATATTTGTTTGGATAGTTAACCCACCAACTATATGCTTATTGGTCTCATTGGCATAATGTTGTGGGTTTTTTTTAATGTTTTTTTTATTTTGAGAGAGAGAGAAAGAGCGTGCACGTATGTGCTAGCAGGGGAGAGGCAGAGAGAGAGGGAGAAAGAATCCTAAGCAGGCTCTTCACTGTCAGCACAGATCCCTATATGGGGCTCTGTCCCATGAACTCTGAGATCATGACCTGAGCCAAAATCGAGTCAGACGCTTAGCCAACTGAGCCATCCAGGCACCCTGTATAGTGTTTTATTAGCAGGTCACACATGCTTACTCTGGGTTAAGTGGTTGTTTAGTGGGATACTGTAAAAGTGAAGACACCTGTTTCCTATCTTTTATTTAAAAAACAATTTTTTTAAACGTTTGTTTATTTTTGAAAGAGCGCAAGCAAGGAAGGGCACAGAGAGGGAGACACAGAATCCAAAGCAGGCTCCAGGCACTGAGCTGTCAGCACAGAGCCCTACGCGGGGATGGAACCCCTATCTTTCATATTGCATATTGAAAGATGTGTATTTTGCACATTATGTACATGAAGAAACCTCATTTCTACAAATATATCTCAACTTTACAGCCCAGATTCTTTAAAGAAGTAATTTTCTTTTACTGAGTGTATTTCCAGTTAAACTTCACGGCCCAAACTCTTTTAAAGAAGTCATTGTTGGGGCAGTGCCTGGGTGGCTTAGTCAGTTAAGCGTCTGACTTTGGCTCAGATCATGATCTCATGATTCGTTGGTTCGAGCCCCGCATCAGACTCTGTGCTGACAGCTCAGAGCCTGGAACCTGCTTCAGATTCTGTGTCTCCTTCTCTCTCTGCCCCTCCCCTGCTCACTCGTGCACGCTCTCTCTCTCTCTCTCTCTCACTCAAAAATAAATATTACAATTTTTTTTTTAAAAAGAAGTCATTGTTATTGAACATGTTTCCAGCTAATACATAGCCTACTTTGAAGGTCTCATCATTTCCCAGTGATTGTTTTCACAAGTGACCTTTGAGTACAGAATTCAGAAAATAATTTGTTTAAATCAGCACTACTGTTGACTGTCTTTTGGACACTAGTGTGCTGAAGTTCATATATAGTTCATATACATGCCTGTAATATCTTTGTAGTTTTCAGTATAATTAGGTATGATTATACTTCTCAAGCATATGGAATAAATGAACTTTTAAATAATCTTTCACAGAGATAGAAGTCAAATATCAAAGAATTGCTAATTTAACCAACATGCATAAAGCAGAGTTTGGCATGACATTTGGGTGCTTTGTATGCAACTGCCTTGTTTTATTGGTTTTCTATAGATTTAGATTACAAAGAAAGAAAATCCAAGGCCAAGGACTCAACATCCCTGGGTATCAATGAAAAAACAGTACATCAATTAAACAGCTTTCTCTTTTGCATAAATTGGTTACCTGGTCCATCCCTAATCCCTCACCTCCTATTCTGTGTTGTTCTGAAAGATCTTGATTCTTTAGAAAACTTTTAAGTCAAAACACTACTGGATAGATATTTAAACTTATAACCACTTTTGTTGACCCTAACAGCCTTGTTTCTCTTCCTGTACAGACTGGCCAATATGGCAGTTTGCAAGTCATGACCACTTTAGTTTATAGAATTTAGCCTGGAAGTTTCTCCCTTTCCAAAATAACCCTAATCTTTGAAGTAATCAATGAGACTCTTTTGAAGATTGTTCTTTCCAGCATAGTAGAGTTTTATCAGGCCTGACCTTTCCCCCCAGATCCCCTTTTCCGTGGATCACCAAATAGTAAAAATAAAGCCCTTATTTTTAAGTTTATACCTGACCTTAAAGTCTGTTTGACCTTGGCTCTAAAGTAGGAAGTGTATCTTAATTGTATGGCTGTGCTGCCAGATTTGGAGGTCCATATCTCTCAAGAGTTCATGCATGGTTGTTACATATTTCTAGTTAAGGTTGCATTCACTTTTATATTATAAATCAGTGCTTCTTGGGATCTATTAATCTTTTTGGGAATAAATTCTTCTCCATACTAAAGTCTGTCATTTACTTAGGTACGTTAGCAAATTAGTGTCTATGATAACTTTAACAACAATGTTATTAACTGTAAAGTTTTAATTTGACTGTTACTAAAATTTATTTTTCTATTCCCTTATTTGTACATTTTGGTAATTATAACCAACAACCTTTGGTTATAATCTTATTTCCCTTTTTTAGAAGATGGCCTTTGTATCAGAAAAAGGAACTGATTGGCAAACTCTTCCTTTGGGAATATATTTTAAATATCAAGGGTATTAAGAGACAGCATGCAAGGCTAAATTGGATTAAATGTTGGGCATTTGTATAATACTGGGAAGAGCCACAAGTTAATCATTTTAATATTTTTAGTATAGAGGTAATAAACTCTTTTATACCCTTGAAGTATGCTGATAAACGGATTTTGGCAATGTAAGAGTAGGAACATGTCATGTAAATCTCTTTTGCTGTGACACACGATTTTCTATAAATAGACCTCTGATATATCTGCAGGAGAGAAATGGTTATATCCTTGTTGTAGCCACCTGTTGAATTCTTTGTGAATTGAAGAAAAATCAGAAATCTTGTCTAACCGCAAAACCTAATATTTCTTTTAGAAAAATTGTTTCCTGGCAGGAACAAATTTTATTTTTAATTATTTTTTGCTGTTATGAGAAACAATCTTTTCAAATTTAAAAACACCTGTGGAACTTAATATTTGTGAATTTTTTGATACCTATTTTTTTTTTTTTTTTTATTTTTTTCAACGTTTATTTATTTTTGGGACAGAGAGAGACAGAGCATGAACGGGGGAGGGGCAGAGAGAGAGGGAGACACAGAATCGGAAACAGGCTCCAGGCTCTGAGCCATCAGCCCAGAGCCTGACGCGGGGCTCGAACTCACGGACCGCGAGATCGTGACCTGGCTGAAGTCGGACGCTTAACCGACTGCGCCACCCAGGTGCCCCGATACCTATTTTTTATTAACATAAATTAGATACCAAAATAAGAAGGTATTCTTAAGACTTATTTGTGAAATTTTAAATCTTACACAGTGCCGATTCTGATGCTATGAATGAAGGTGTGCACTGAATGTTTATTGGTTGCTCTGTACAACACACTTGTTGAATGTCCCACCACCCTTGTATAACTATGGACCAGGGCCACCTTGTGTCAGAAGGTGCAGAAAACATGTATGTCTGTGCCAAACATTTGTGTTTTGTCTACACACATTTCCCTGAAAATCAAAAAGAAGTTACAGAAAAGAGAAACTGTATTTACTGCATTTATCTTAGGCTCTATCAATTAATTTGCTTGCTTGGCATTAAACTTACATAATTTAAGGACAATTGAATAAAATAAACATTTAAGATTTAAGTGTAGACAGGTTGCCATTCTAAATGGAAAAGATCTTCACTGTGGATGAGAAGGAACTATATTGACTAATTTCCTAAAATAAGGGAAAGTCTTTGGGCAGTCCTGCATTGCTTTAAAATATTCATATTTTTAGGGGCACCTGGGTGGCTCAGGTGGGTAAGCATCCAACTCTTGATTTTGTCTCAGGTCATGATCTCACAGGCTGTGAGTTCAGGCCCCACATCAGCCTTTGTGCTGACAATGCCCAGCCTGCTTGGGAGTCTGTCTCTGTCTCTCTCTGCCCCTCCCCTGCTCTCCATCTCTCTTTCAAAATAAATAGAAATTTTAAAAATGTTCATATTTTTAGACTTATAAAACACTAATGTAAATTATATTATGCTTTAGAAATTTCCAGAGAAAGAAAAAAATGAGGAAACTTTTTTTTTTTCAAATGTGTATTAGAAAGGTCAGACATACAATCTGACTTTGTGAGTGAGTAGTACGTTAGCATTAAGCTACTTTTCTTGTGTTCCCAGAGTTAGGTTTCTGTTATGGAAATGGCATCCAAATAATTTAAATATTTAGTTCAGAGTTACTGTGTTGAAGTGGCATAAAGTCCTTTTACCTAGAGTTCTGGAAAAAATTGAAGTGCTGTCTCCTAAAATATCCACAGGAACATGGGGAAATCACCTATATGGGTTGGTGTGTGTGTGTGTGTTTTGTTTTTGTTTTTTAATGTTTATTTATTTTTGAGGGAGAGAGAGAGACAGTGTGAGCAGTAAGGGACAGAGAGAGAGAGGGGGATACAGAATCTGAAACAGGCTCCAGGCTCTGCGTTGTCAGCCCAGAGTCGGATGCAGGGCTGGAACTCACCAACCGTGAGAGATCATGACCTGAGCCAAAGTCGGATGTGCCCCCCCACCCCCAGCAACATGGTTTATTTATGTATTTTTAGGTGTCAACAGTATTGCATTCAAATAATCAACTCAGTTAAATGAATTATTTTGTGTACATTTCATCTTCTTATCTCTTGTACCTTTCATTAGAGGTATCAAGATATAAAGGAGTGAGTGTGAACTTGGAATCAGTAATATCCCAGATCTTGCACTTACTTAGTATATGACTGAAAGTAAGCTACTGAATACTCCAAGACTTAGTTTCTGTATTTGCAGAAATGGAACTGCTTATGCTTACATCATGGATTAGGACTGGACAACACCTGGCCTGGCTACTTTCCTGGTTACTCTCATTCATAAAAGAATAGAAAGGTTCAGTATTCTCATTTCACATATCAGAAAACTGCAGCTACAACATTATTTGAATCATGTCAAGGAGGAGTTCTGTTTTTTTTTTTATATCGTACCAGACTATTAACTTTAATAAAGCTTCATTACTCATGACAAAGTGAGAGATAACTGAAAACATTGGTTGTCTTCCTTAGGCCCTTTACTGTATTGATTTTGTGAGTTTTATTCTAAAGATCCTATAATGTCATAATTAGGCTTTAAAAACTTGTATTGACCAATGAATGGATAAACAAAATGTAGCATATTTATAATTTTTTTTTTTAAATGTTACTTATTTTTGAGAGCGAGAGAGAGACAGAGTGCAAGTTGGGAAGGAGCATAGAGAGAGGGAAACAGAATCTGAAGCAGGCTCCAGGCTTTGAGTTGTCAGCACAGAACCTGAAAAAGGGCTTGAGCCCACAAGCCACAGGATCATGACGTGAGCCAAAGTCGGACACTCAACCGACTGAGCCACCCAGGCACCCCAAAAATGTAGTATATTCCATGGAATGTTATTCAGCCTGAGAGAGAAAGGAAATTCGGACACATGCTATAATGTAGATGAACTTTGAAGACATTATGCCAAATGAAATAAGTCAACCACAAAAGGACAAATGTTGTGTGATTCCGCTACTTTTTTGAGGTACCTAGAGTAGTCAAATTCATAGAGACAGAGAATAGTGTGTGTTGGTTGCCTGGGAGAATGGGAGTTGGTGTTTAATGGATATAGACTTTCAGTTGGGGAAGATGAAAAAGTTCAAAAAATGGATGGATGATGGTGATAGTTGCACATAAGTGTGATGTATTTAATGCCACAAAATTGTACACTTAAAAATGGCTAAAACGGTAAAGTTATGTATATTTAACCACAACTTTAAAAAGATTAAAACTGTAAAATTTTTTAAAAAATTAAAAAACTTAAATCCTTTTGTCTTACTAATTTCTGTATTCCTATAATTAAATTATCCTTTTTTAGTTTATCTGGACTTGAACTAAAAGAGCCACTTCATAGTTTAAAGAAGTGAATTGTCACAGGCATTGCAAATTAAAATTTGCCTAGTGATGACTTTTAGATAAGCCGGTTTTTCTTGCTTTTAAGTGCTGTAGGCCCAAGATGATTGTTTTATTTTCTTTTTTTGGTTTTTTAAGATAAGCTGGAATTATTCAGAAGGCTTAAATTAATATGGTTCTCTTAGCTCACTAAAAATAATTCAAAGAAACAGCCCTCAAATTCAGAGTCAGACTTCAACAAAGACACATCTATTGTTTAGCAATTAGTAGTGGTGGAAAGGAATTTACTTTTATAAAGAGGGGATGATTTTCCATTGAGTTTTGTTAGATTTGTCCCACCCTTCCCAGGGCTAGGCTATGAGAAATTCATGTGAAAACCAATGCAGGAAAACAAACTCTGGAGCCAAGGAAAAAAGAAAAAATTGAGATTAATATAGTGTGATTAAAAAAAAAAAAAGAACTTCTTTGTCCACTTTAATTTTAAAGGGCTACAAACCCAGAGGATTGACCTGTTATAGCCTCTTTGAGACTTGATTCTTTTTCTTCCTTTTTGTTTTTTTCTGAACAGACAGCAATCTTATCAGGTCTGTGTTTTAGAAGGATAAAATTGGTAGCTACATAGAGGATGAATTAGAATCGGGAGAGAATAGAGTTAAGAGGAGAGATGCATTCCAGAAAAGGACAGAAGCACCTAGATACCTGGATTTGGATCAAGATCCACAGTTTTATCTATGAACCTAGGCAGGTTATTGAATTAGTCTAAGCCTCTGTTTGTCATACAAAGTTAACGTCTTTCTGGCAAAGTTTGTGTGAACATTAGAAACAATGCGTGTAAAGCTTTTTAGTACCATATTGGACATTTAATTGTCCATAGTAACTAATAAGTAGTATTGTGTCTTTATATTTAGCGAGATGATTTAAGTATTCCCCTTAAGATTTCCCAAAGTTGTACTCATTTGCTCACTGGTTGAACAACAAAAATTATGGGTATTGAGAGGGAAGTGATAAGAGAGTGTTTTGGTCCAAAAGGAATCTGAGGTATGTTTTCTGGCTCAGTGTTAACTGCCTTTGGGCTTGACAGTTGGAAATTTGATGAAGAGTCAGCCAGGCACACTCAAGAGTAGTTCTTTTTGAGTCTCTTCATTCCAGTTGTCATCCATATCCACTTCCCCAAGTCACAGCATGTAGTATAGCATATTAGTCATTTGTCCTCCTCACATTACTTAGACCATACCACTTAAACACTGATTAAAGAGTATTGTTCAACTAGATTTATTGAGTGCTGCCAGTAAGCAAGGATATAAAAATAATATGAATAAAATCTAACATCCCTGTACACAGATAGTTCACAGGGACTGTGTGAGCTCATTGTATGCCCAGCATTTACCGTAGTGGTTTATACGTTACAATTATTTCTGGAATGAATGACCAACCAATATAGTGGAGTAGGAAAGAGGTATAACATTGTTTTACTGTGTGATAAATGCTATAGTTCTGTGATAGAATTAAAAAGCAAATAAACAGAAGCCTTAGGAGCCCTAGAGCAAAATAATGAATATTGCAGAAGGAAATGGGGAGATAGAATACGAATCTTTGATTGTATCATAAGATTGCTGGTGAGGGAGAAGGACTACCTGGAGAAATGAAGACATTCCTAGATTAGCCAACAGCATGAACAGAGGCTTGAAAGCATAAAAATGCATGACATATTTGGTGATTTTCTGGTGTGGTTTGATAGAAGGAGATAAGACTAGAATGATAGATTGTCTCCATATTTAAGACTAGAATGATGGATTGTCTCCATATTTGAAGACTAATGATATAGACAGTTTGGGTTTTATTCCATTTTCAGTCAAGAGTAGTCAGAGGTTTTGAGGAAGGAATGGGATATATGATCAGATCTAAATTTTAGATGTTCGCTGTGGGACCTTGATAATCAATGCCTAGAGAGAGTCTAGAAAGGGAGACTTATGTTGCAGTTAAGTTGAAAGAGCATGAAGTACTCACAAGTCAGTGACATGAAGGATGGCAAGGAAGGAATAGGATTGGGGTATGTTTTGGAACTAAAATCCATTAGAGTTCCAAGAGAGAATGAGAAAAAGAGAACTTTTTTGACATCTCTGTCTTGGATCAGTGGTTGTTAACCAGGATAGGGAACCTATAAGGAAGAATATGCTTATGTGATGGATGGGAATTTACTTTGGACACGTGGCATTGATTTTGAGATGGCCATGGGACACATGTAGCAGAGTTGTCCTATGTATTCTCACAACATCCTTTGCATACCATTATTTTTTACCAAGCACTATACTGTTTTATAATTACTTGTTTATTTGTCCATTTTTTCTACTGCTGTAAGCCTATCAAAGGTAAAGACTACCTATTATTCCTCACCATAACATTATACATAGTTCCTAGCACATTGTCAGACACTTAATACTGAATAGAAAGGAAAACATAACACGAGTAGCTATATGGAATTAGGGAGAAAACGTAGAACTAACAGTATCATCAGCATACCAAAAACAAGAAAAAAAGTTACAGCCATGTGAGCTAATGAGAAAGTCAGAGAAAAGTAGAAAAAGAAGAGGGACAGGGTGGAATTTAAAGAATGGGCAGAAGAAAAGGAACCTAAGTGACAGCTGAGAAAAGGTAGTTGGAGGTAGAAAATGGAAGCAAGAAAAAGTTTCAGAATAAGGAAATGGTCAGTTTATTTCAGTGGTAAAAGATGATGAGAACTGTAAAGAATTCTTTGGGTTTTGAAATTTTGTATTGTTGTTGATTGATTTTTTTTTTCCTTCCAAGATGATGCTAGGAGAGGGTAAACAAAATGCCGGGGCTACAAATGAGGTTTTAATACGTTTTTAAGAGGTTCAGTGAGGGTTGGTGAGAGGTAGGGGAGCCAGATTTTTCATTGGGATTGCTCTCTGAGTGGGGTGTCCTGTTGAAGTGGTAGAGGTGGAGGCAGTTAATACTTCTTCAAGAAGAAAGAGTTTCAAGAAAACGAAGGAAATAAAGATACATTAGAGCCCTGGAATAGTGGCTGGGAACTACCACATTTTGTCTCAAGCATGTCAAATTCAATTACAAGTATCATTCACACCTCTTTTATCAAGTTACGTAGGTCACTTATTGGGAGGTGATTTTTGCCTCTACTAATTACACATTGGCAAATTCATGCCACTGCAAGTTCACTGTTTATGTTACTCTTCTGAATGTTGGTAACTAAAAAGATACAAATAATCTGATAGTACTCCGTCCAAAAAAAGACTTCAAGTTTTTGAAAAGTAAGTAAACACTGATTATGTCCACTGCTTTTGAAGGACTATCAGAAGAGCATTTATCATGGGCAGTTCTTTTTTATTTTATTCTCCATTAGCTGGGTCTCTAGTGTTTAAAAGGAGATTGAGAATGAAAATGAATCTTCTTTTGGCAAGACCGAGGTGCATTCTTTGCCATGATCTTTGTAGAAGTCCATAGTTAAGCATAGGACCCTAAGCATAGTACCCTGTCACTTAGGGTACAGAACAGTGAATTTAGGCAAAAAGTTCGTAAAGAGTTTTGATATCGTGAGACTAATTTTCTTTGTTTTATATTAAGTAAGCTCTATGCCTAACATGGGGCTGAGACTCATGACCCTGAGATCAAGAGTCTCATGCTCTGCTGATTGAGCCATCCACGTGCCGCATAAAGCTAATTTTCAATTAGAAAATCTCTAGGGATCTTTTATATGTCAGTAAGGATACAAGTAGTGAAAGAAATTGTGAATAATATAACATATTTGAACTTTTGGGTATGATGCAGGAGGCTGCATAATTAAACAAAATTACCTATAGTTTTACATGACTTACTGACTTGTAAAAGGAGATAGAGAAGGAAACATCCCTGGACTTGACTCACCAACCTCTCCCTGTTAGTAACTAGACATGCTGGGGTCTAGGTTATCACTTGCATAAAAGAAGGAAACAGTTGGTGCCTACCAATACCAGGGTGTGCATTAAGTCTATTATCTTATTTAAAATGGGATAAAAATCCTTACTCTGTTTATGTTATGGAATTGTTAGGATGATAAAATGAGGTAATGAGTGTATATGTCTTAGTAATCTGTAAAATATCATACAAAGATGAAACATTTTTATTTAGAGTATTCCTTCACATTTATTTACATGTAAACAAATTAGAATGTGGAAAATAGGAAAGCTATATATTTTGTCCTAATATTGTGTTTCCTAAACTGAATTATTTAAATTAGTTGATACTATTTCTCTTAAAATTGGAAGTTAGCTTGAAAAGCTATAACTCTTGGGTGCTTATGATGTTCTATATGTATTGTTAAATGAGATGTACACCTGTTCCTTAGTAATTTTTATAGTAGTTGTGTTTTCTAGTAGTTATATAGTAGTAGATAGTACCTCATTTCACTTATGAAAACTCAGGCTCATTATGATGAAGGTTACACTGTCATTATTCTAACTTGGGTTTTTCCTAAATCTTAATTGTGTGCTTTACTGTCATAAATATGATTTCTTATTGTCAGTCTATAAAAGATGATCTTACCTTTTCATTGGGTGGCTCTTGCTCTTTTCCATCTTTTTTTGCCATTTATCTTATTTATTTTTTAGCAAATATTTGAGCACCTAATGTGTGCCAGGCATTGTTCCAGGTGCTAAGGATATAGCAGTTAATGAAACAGACGAAAATCTCTGCCCTGATGGAATTTAGGTTCTAGCTTACATGATATTTAAAAACAAATGATTAAAATGTAAAGTGTGTCAAGTGGTGATTGATAGTATGGGGAAAGGTAGGAAGATACATGGTAGCGCAGCGTGTTTTGGTGAAGAAGCTTGTTTGCTTTGTCCATTAGTTTAAACTCAGAATTGGAATCTGAAGGATGAAGAATTACAGTAGGGGTCTTCTTGTGGTAAATGGTATGAGGGATTAAAAACAAAATTACTTCATGTGGTCTCAAGACAGAGGTTGTGAATACTCTACAATTTTTCCAGGAGTACACCAAGTTCTGGGACACCTCTTTATTGTGGAGGCCAGAGAAGGGGAATCTTACTGTAATTTTCCTGTACTACTTCATGTTTTGATAAACTCATTCCCACCGACTGATTCAGTTTTTTACAGGTGCCAAAACAAATAGTATTTTATAAAGTGTATTTTCCTATCACCTCCTCAAAGGAAATAGGTTGAACTTTGAGTCTGCCAAGTCTTCTCAGTTCCATAGCGTAAATACCGAAGTATATTATTTTTTTGAGTCTAGAGTATTATAGAAAGTTGTCAATGTCTCAGATCATAGCTTTAGAGAAATTTCCCAGGCCCTGTGCTATCCTGTTAGTCACAATTTAAAAAATGGGAAAGGACTAATTAAGCATGAAAACCTTGCCTAAATTACTAGTTCTATAAAAGATAAAGGTTCCTTTACCCAATCCTGACTGTTTTTGGACAAGGCTCAAATTTGTGTCATTGGAAAAGCATCATAATCTGACCGAAAAAGTATAGCTTCTGGAATCATAGATAACTGCGTTCAATTTTTGGCTTTGTCTCTAACCAGTTACATTACAGCCATTATCTTGAACAAGTTACACCATCTCTCTAGGTCTCAATTTTCTTATCTGTGTAATAAATAATATGAAGATTAAGTTAAGAGGCACTCACCATCAAATTGTGATACATTGTAATAATATAAAAAATGTAAAATGCTATAGGAGCAGAAATAAGGCAGGCAATTTATTTGGTTCTGGGATGAGGATGGGCAGGCTACTAGGAGAAGAGGAGTTACATCATGAATGATGAGTTGGAGTTGATGGAGTACAGAAGCAAAGAAATCCCTTCAGGAAGAGGATCCAGTGGAGGGCAAATAACATGGGAGTATTTAAGTATATATCCTTAGCAAGTACATTATCTCTTCTAATCTATTTCTCTTTTTTTTATTGAAGTATAATTGACATACAATATCCTACTGGTTTCAGCTGAAATTAGTCTAGGTCCTTGTCCCAACATGTTCCCATTGTTTTCTTTACCCTAAATCAGTACCTATTAACTTGTTCAATGTGCCTTTGTTTTCTGCTACACTATACACTCCTTTGGGGCAAGAATCTAATTTCTCGTGTGTTTATCATGTATTATTCTTTATACACTAGACACTTAATAAGTATTCATTGAATGAATGAAGCAAAACTACGTTAAAAATTTTCAAATAAGTACATTTTGAAGTGTCTTTGAATGCCATACTATACATTTAAATTTAGTCCTATGAAATGTAAATCTGTGATAGTCATTTAAGCAAGGGAATTAATTTAAATAGAAAGCAGCAAAGAGTACTCAAGGGTTCGAGCCTTAGTTATGCCTAGTTAAATGACCTTCTCTTGGAGTTGCCATTTTCTCATCTGCTTAACAGTATTGATTATTTCTGAGTTTCTTTTGAAGTATAATATTCAGGGATTGTGTAATTCCTACTGCCAGGTGTTTATTTAGATGTGAGCCTTTGGGGGGAAAATAGTGCTTGGCACATGGTGTATGCTCAATAAATATATGTTCAATTGAAAGCCCAAAGCATAAATCAGGACTTCTTAATTGGAGAGATTAAACAGACTCTCAGAAACTTTACCTCTCTGAGGTACACGATGAGCATGGAGCTTGGAGCTACTTTTGTTTATTGGTTAAAGCGCTCTGAGTATGTCGTATTGTTTGTTCTGTTGCTGTTTTGGCAACCAAATGGGAACATAGCCATAAAGTATGCAGAACCAGGTTTTTAAATGGTAGATGAGTTTAAGTTTTATTCCAGGAGTCAATAAATAATTGAGTGGCTTTTTATAAGTGACATATTTTTATACTTCTTGCTGGGAATTTTTGGCATGAAACTCTTACTGGTAATGCTCGTGTTGAGTTGAGCTCTTAAGAAACCATGGGATGGGAAGATTGAGTTTTTAATGGATTTCTGATTTCTTGCTATGTAAGGTATTTCCCAGCTTTAGAATTTCTGCTTGCTCTGTCTTGAATTTATTTCTCTTGAGGATGAATATGAAATTTTATTGTTTAAAAACGTCTTGTTAATATTTGAAATTTAAGTATCAATAATGTTAGAAAAACCTTATTGTCCTATGTGCTTTCAATTTTATTTATGTGTACAGCTTTACAGATTAAAGAGTAGAAAACAGAAGTTTAGTACTTTATAGTGATCAGAGTCCAAGAATAGAGTTGTAACATATGCCAAAGAAATCACTGTAGGTAGGCAGTTGTTCTCAAGGGATTATGTTTTATTTATTTATTTTAAATCAGAAATATCTTGGCCCTGAATAGCATCAAATTCCTTTACTATCTAGAATAAAAAGCCTAAATTATAAGTAAAGTCTTGGGAAAATATTTTGGAAGTATTATTTTTAAGTTTTCCATATGTATTTTGTAAGAATTAGAGCATAACTGAATATCTGGCAGACATTCTATATGAGTATCTTTATGGTTTTTGTTTTTCAGGCATTTTTAAAATATTTAATCATTCATGAGTTGAGCTTCATTCTTGAGTCATGGATGACAAGGCTTCTGTTGGAAAAATCAGTGTCTCCTCAGACTCAGTATCTACTCTTAATAGTGAAGATTTTGTCTTGGTTTCCAGGCAAGGAGATGAGACACCATCTACAAATAATGGAAGTGATGACGAGAAAACAGGACTCAAGGTAAAACTCCATAACCTAAGATTTTTTTGCTTAGCCTTGCTAAGCTCATTGCACTTGGCCTATAATAGGAAGGTATATGGAGTGAAACTGAAAAAATGGAAATAATATCCTAACTTTCTTAATGCTTAATTTTATTTACAATTAGTGATGGTGACAAATTTATGTTTGATTAAGGAGTTTCAATTTGACTAGCTTCTAAATTTTCTAATACCCCAACTCTCAAAACTAGTGGTCATGATATAAATATTTAAGTATTGTTTTTATTCTCCCATTAAATTAGAGTTTATTTCTGATTATTTCTTTTGGGCCCAGTATATGTAGTGTAAAGACAAGGGCAGGTCAGCAATGCTATTTGTAAAAAAATAAATAAATAAATTTTAGGATTATCGAAACTGAATATTAAATACCTTGGTTATTGGCCACTGCGGTTTGTTATATTTTCTAAGCCAAATAAACGATTACTTTTCACATACTCTGTTGATCATTCTTTTTATGGATATAAATAAAAACATTATTGGTTAATGTCATTTAAAATGTAAATAGCTTTAAAAAGATTACCATTCTTGTTTATGTTTATCCATTCAGAAACTATTTATGGAGTATTGATTGTGTGCCAAGTACTAAATACTGGAGATAACAGTGATGAATAAGGCCACAAAGCCCCCTGCCCTCACAGAGCTGTTATTCTCAGACTTTAAAACAGACTATAAGCAGATAAGAAAATGAATATGTTAAGTAAATTTAGGTGCTATGAAGAAAATCAGAGTGGGATACATGGATAAAGAGTGAAGGGCTGTTACTATTTTAGAGAATGTCTTGAAACGACATTTGAGACAGAGACCTGAATGAAATGAGGAAGAAGACCATGGAGAAAGCTGGGAAAGAGCTTTTTAAAAGGAACAAGAAGATAGAAAGACCCTGAGGAGGACCACTCTTATTAGGACAGAAAGATTAGAGCAGAGTGAATAAAGTAAATAAAAAGTGGTAAAGTATGCTATCCAGTGATTGGCAGAGGCTGGATCATGTAGAACTTTGTAGAGCTTAGAAATTTGAACTTTGTTATAAACATGAAGGGAGGGTGTTGGAGAGTTTTCAGTGGGGAAATGATCTGATTTACATTTTAAAAAGCTCACTGGCTGAGAGATATTTCCAGCATGGCAGCATAAGGAGCTCTCTGGACCCATTCCTTAGCAAAATTGGTGACAATTATTTAAAAAAAAAACAACCATTTAAAGTCTTTGGAAATGTTCTAAAGGAAATATAGCAACTGAAGAAACATTTATTCGAGGAAATTTACTAAAATTTGGTAAAGAATCTGTGGTATTTAACCAAGCCCATTGCTTTCCTCACCTATCCCAGTTGAGGAAGATGGCCACTCCACTCCACGTAAGTGCAATCAAGAAGACAGGATTTCCCCTCCCCCCAGCTCCTCACTGGAGGGCTGTCTTCTGGGAAGAGCAGGATGATTGCATTTCTCATCCTGCCCCCAGCTACATTTTGCTAGCCAAGTGTGACTCAGTGGTGGGGGCTCCCTTTTTTTGCTCAGTCCTGTTCTTGGGATAGAGGCTCTACTTTGGGCACAGTGCTGCTGAGAATATTGAGAGTCCAGCTGCCTTAGCTTTGGCCTCTAAGTAGTGGTTCCACACCACTACAGGCAAGCAAAAGACCTGAGACTACTATATCAAGTCCTACACCCTCCAAGCACTCAGCTTCTAGAGATGGGGTGTCACTCAAAATAAAGCATGTTATTGTCCACCCTCCCAACTTTATAGCTGTGGCTTACAGATTTTCTCTGTAATGAGAAGGGCATCATAAAACAGCTCCTGATCTCTTCCCAGAGAAACTGACTTTATTTATAGCAGAGTGTAGAGAAGTTCAAGCCCAAGGGTACTCTCATAAACCATAGAGATTGTGGCGAAAGGTAACTGAGAAGAGTTCGGTAGATTGATTGGACATACAGATTTAACTGTAGGCTTACTAGGAGGAAACTGACTCTTAGTGTCAGAACAAATCTCAAACGTTGACCTCCAAAACTCTCCCTTCAAACTAATGTCAATTTGATTAGTTTATTCTGTGCAGTAGTTTGTACTCAGGTGCACTGTTGAAAACTTTAGAGCAACTGGCCATATTAGTGGAGTTTAACATTTAGGTATGGTCAGAGAAAGAGACCAAGCACTCTGACAAAGTTGCTCTCATCCCAGGATGTCTGCAGGTAAAGCCAAATCATCCCAGAGGAACAATGGCAGAGGCTTAACACTATAGGAATTAGGGGAATAGAATTTCCTAAAATAAGCCATCTAGCTGCTAAATAAGCAAGCATAAAAAATAACATGTCCCAGAGTGGGGAGACCAGTACTGTGACTTGGTACAGTATATTATCTAAAATGTCAAGTTTCCAAAACAAAATTGTGAAACATGCAAATAAACAAGAAAAAATAACCTATTCATCATTAAAAAAAAAAAATCAGGCAGCAGACACTGCTTGTGAGAGTGACATGTTGGATTTAATATGCAAACTCTTCAAAGTAGCCATTAAGTTCAATGAACTAAAGAAATCATGCTTAAAGAAATAAAGTATGATGATGTCAAATCAAATAGAGAATATCAATATGGAGATATAAATTATAAAAAAGAATCAAATGGAAATTTTGAAGTGGAAAAGCACCATAACTGAAACGGGAGATTCAGTGAGAGGGGCTCAATAATAAATTTCAACTGGCAAAACAGAATGAGAGGTGATGTCATCAAAATGTAGTCATTTTCAAGGAATTTTCTACCATTGTACCCTCAGAGAACACTGATTTAGACAATTGCTCATGGATGAGAGGCTTTGTGGAAGTTGAGGAACCTGTCAGAGAGGTTTCAGTATACTTGGAGAAAAAACATCCAAGATTGGATCCATTGAAGACAATAAAAGGAGCAGTTTCACTTTACCTGTGTCACCCTTCCCCTAAGACCACACACGTCAGTGCCAGTAAAGACTTACTCAGCCCATGATTTCCTCCGTATGGGAAAGTGAAAGCAGGTGATTGCATACCTGGATTCCACAGCTGTGTGAGATACTCTCCCAAAAGCTTACTTCTTTCTTACTTCATCCAAAATATCAAATTGTGAACTACACGACTTGGGGGGTGGATAGTTGGGAGAAGAGCATCTAAAGCTGGGAATGGAACATATCAAAGAGACATTTTATTAACTGCTTTGGGAGCTCCATGAGGAAGCCCATTCATGAGCCACTGGGGTTGTCTCCCCTACTGGCTCATGGGTACCTCCAAGCTCTCTGCAGCTCACTCAGACACACCCTCACACAGTGACTGTCTTCTTGTGCATGCCCCTGAGGGCAAGAATGGTCAAAATGAGGGGCGCCTGGGTGGCTCAGTCGGTTGAGCGTCCGACTTCGCCTCAGGTCATGATTTCAGTTTGTGAGTTCGAGCCCCGCGTTGGGCTCTGCGCTGACAGCTCAGAGCCTGGAGCCTGCTTCAGATTCTGTGTCTTCCTCTCTCTCTCTCTGCCCCATCCCCACTCATGCTCTGTCTCTCTCTGTCTTAAAAATAAATAAAACATTAAAAAAAAATGGTCAAAATGATCCTTTGCAGATGGCTAGTGAGCATGCATAGAGACTGGATTCTGTGGGATAAGGAGAAACCACATGCTTAAGCAGTCATCACCACTTTAGGGAATGCAAATGCAATGGAAATCATCAAGGGCAGGCTGAATCAAGCAGATGAAATTACTATGAGGTAGAAGACTATTTGACATTATCTAGTCTGAAAAAAAGGAGAAAAATGAAAATGAGTGAGGAAAGCCTACGCGAACTGTGGTATACCATTAAAATAAACAATGTATGCATTATTAGTGTTCCAAAAGAAGAAGAGACAGGAAAGTGGGCAGAAAGCTTATTGAGACATAATGAATGAGACTTTCCCAAATTTGGGGAGAGATTTGGACGTCCAAGTTCATGAAGCTTATAGGTTTCCCCAAGATTTTAACCCAAAATGATTCTTTCCAAGACACATTATAATAAAACTGTCTAAAATAAAAGATTTTGGGGCTCCTGGGTGGCTCAGTCGGTTAAGCATCTGACTTGATTTCAGCTTAGGTCATTATCTTACAGTTTGTGAGCCCCGTGTCAGGCTCCACACTGACAGTATGGAGCTTGCTTGGGATTCTGTCTCTCTGCCCCTCCCCTCTTTCTCTCTCTCTCTCAAAATAAATAGTAAGACAAAGGTATTAAAAATAACTATAGTTAATGAAATTAATAATATATGAAATGAATGATATAATAACAAATATACAATATAAAAAGTTAATATGTACATCAAAACTCTAAAATGTTGAGGAGAGTGGTGTGTTTGTATATGATTAAAGTTTTATGAAAGTCAGATATACTGTTGTATTAGTAAGATGTTTTATGTAAGCATTATGGTAACCACAAAGCAAAAATCTATGATAGTTACATAAGAGATAAAAAGAAGAGAATCGGGGTATACCGCCTTGAAAAATAACAGTTCACGAAGGAAGACAGTGAGAAAGGAACAAGGGAACTACAAAACAACCAGAAAACAATAACATAGCATTATAAGTTCATACCTATCAATAATTACTTTAAATGCAAATGAACCAAACTCTGCAAATGATGTAGTGTTGAATGGATAAAAAAATAAGACCTTCCCACTGTATTCTGCCTGTTAGAGACTCATTTCAGCCTTAAGGACACACACAGACTCCATGTGAAGAATTGGAAAAGCTATTCCATGAAATGGAAACCAAAAGAGAGCAGGGATAACTAAATTTATAACAGACAAAAATAGACTTTAACTCAAAAACTGTAAGAAGAGACAAAGAGTATAATGTAATGAAAAATGGGTCAGTTCATTAAGAGGATATAACAAGTGTAAATATATATGTACTGAGCATCAGAGTACCTAAATACGTTAAGCAAAATAGATCTGAAGGAAGAAATAGGCCATACGATAATAATAGGGAACTTCAGTAGTCTATTTTAAACAATGGATCGTTTGGACACAAAACTAATAAGGAAACTTTGGACTTGAACTATGCCTTAAACCAAATGGGCCTAACAGGCATATATAAAACATTCTACCCAACAGCAGAATACATATTCTTCTCAAGCATACACAGAATATTTTCCAGAATGGATCATATGTTAAGTCACAGAACAAATCTTAACAAATTGAAGACTGAAATGATGCCAGATATCTTTTCTAGCCATAGTGGTACGAAGTTAGAAATTAATAACAAGAGGAAAATTTGAAAATCAACAAATATTTGGAAATTAACATATTCCTGAACAACCACTGGATCAAAGAAGAAATCAAAAGAGAAATGAAAAAACATTTTGAAACAAGCAAAATGGACACATAACATTTCACATTCCACAATGCGTATGTGGAATCTAAGTCAAAGTGAAATGGTGGTTGCTAGGGGTAGGAGGTGATGGTGGGAGAAAGGAGATGTTAAAGAGTACAAGTTTTCAGTTACGCAGTTATTAGGTTTTGGAGATCTAATGAACAGCGTTGGGACTATAGTTAACAATACTGTATTATATAATTAATTGAAAGTACCTAAGAGAATAAATCTTAAATGCTCTCACCACACACAGAAATGGTAATTATGTGAGTTGGTGGATGTATTAACCTTATTGTGGTAATCATTTCACAATATATACACTTATCAAATCATGTTGTACACCTTAAACTTATACAATGTTTTATTTCAATTAAGTCTTGATACAATTGGAACAAAAATAAAGACCCTCCCATAGATTTTTTCATAAAAAATTATTAGAAGTGTTTAAAATCTTTTAAAAAATGAACTATTTTTACCATAGTCATAAGAAATATCAAAATAATTTGGCTGAGTGGAAGAAGACAGGCCCTCCCCCTGAAGAAAAGACAGTGCTACTTATGTATAATTGTAGAAGATGCAAACCTAATCTATAGTCACAGAAAGCCATTCAGTGGTTGCCTGGGGGTGTGATGATGGGACAGGGAAAAAGAGTAGGAGTAGAAAGGGCACAAGGAGTTTTGGGCATTATGGATATGTCCACTGACTTGACTGGTGTGTACTATGCCAGAATTCACCAAAGTGCATATTTAAAATACATGCATTTAAATGTACATGTGCTCACTTTGGGAGCACATATATTAAAGTTGTAATGATACAGAGAAGACTAGCATGGCCCCTGCGCAAGGATGACACATGATGCACATCGAGTATACCATAACATATTTGCTTTTTTTAAAAGAAAGGATTAAACAGATTTTATTATTTTAATTTATTTTTTAATTTTTATTTTTTTTATTAAGTAGGCTCCACCCCCAGCATGGAGCTTGAACTCACAACTCTGAGATCAAGAGTCACATGCTCACATAGGGGCGCCTGGGTGGCTCAGTCGGTTAAGCGGCCGACTTCAGCTCAGGTCATGATCTCACGGTCCGTGAGTTCGAGCCCCGCATCGGGCTCTGTGCTGACAGCTCAGAGCCTGGAGCCTGTTTCAGATTCTGTGTCTCCCTCTCTCTGACCCTCCCCCATTCATGCTCTGTCTCTCTCTGTCTCAAAAATAAATAAACGTTAAAAAAAAAATTAAAAAAAAAAACAGAGTCACATGCTCGCTGACTGAGCCAGCCAGGCACTCCTTAAAGAAGAAGTTAATAAACTTGAAGATTAGTAGAAACGTCCAAAGAACAGAAAGAAAAAATAATGAAAAATGAAAAAAGCCTCAGAGAAAGATGAGATGTTATTAAGTGTAACAGCACACTCGTGTTTCAGCAGAAGAAAGAAATGAGCAGAAAAAGTATTTGAAGAAATAATGTCTGAAAAGTCCCACATTTATTTATTGAAAAATAATAATCTACACATCTAAGAAGCTTACCACACTCTAAGATAAATACAGAAAGATCCACAAAAAAGCTTATCTTAGTAAAATGTTGAAAACCAAAGACAAGAAATCTTGAAAGTAACAAAAGGAAAATGATTTGGTACCTAGAAGGAGACCTCAGTAAGATTTACAGCTGACTTCTTAGCAGAAATAGTGGAGGCTTGAAGCCAGTGGGATAACCTGTTCAGAGTGCTCAGAGAAAAAACTCAACCAAGAATCCTAGCAAAGCTATTGGTTAGAATTGAAGCTGAAATAAAGACATTCTGAAATAAACAAAAATTAAGAGAGTTTACTGCTATCAGAACCACCTTATAAGAAATACTAAAAGTTCTTCAGGCCAAAAGCAAGTGACTTCAAACAATAATTTTAATCCTTAGCACCATTAAAGATAATTGTATAATAATAGAGACCGTATAAGTACATTTTTTTCTTCTCTTTTGTATATATAATATGTGCATATTCTACCTATAACATAAATATGATGTATTTGCCAGTCACAAAAATGAAGTAGAAGCAGAGCTATATTACAGCTTAATAAATGACTTAATATGGTAATTCAAAGCCACAAGAACAAATAAGGAGAGCTAGAATTGATAAATTTATAATAAGCTATAAATATATATTCTCCTCTCACCTTCTTTTAAATAATTCTATAAAGGAACAATTATAAAAATCTTTTGGATTTGTAACATAGATATAATATGTATAATAATGCCATGGTAGGGAATACTGCTAAATTACTAGAATTAGTATAAATCAGAAACTGATTCTAATAAATTAAGATAATACCCAGTAAGTTCTAGAGCAACCAGTGAGATGGGGTGTGTGTATATATATGTATGTATATCTATATCACTAAAGAAATGTCAATGCTATATTAGAAAATACTCACTACTAAAAACAATAAAAGATGAATAAAGGAATGGAAAATACATGAAACAGATGCATAAAAATCAAAAAACAAAATGGCATACCTAAATTGAACTGTATCAAGAATAACAAAATGGATTAAGCAATAGAGTTAAAAAAAACCATCAGCAGTGTATAAAACACCATGATCCAGCTGTATGTTCTCAGTAGGAGACACACTTTAAATACAAAAATAGAAACATTTAAAATAAAAGATGGGAAAAGACCTGGCATGCAGACATTATGGGTTACAGCTTAAATACGTATAGGAAAATTTCTACCTGTAAATTCCTGTATTATGGAAGAAGGAAAAATTCAAATCAGTAATCTTTTACTTTAAGACATTGGAAAAAGAAGGGCAACCTAAATGTAAAACAAGCCAAAGTAAGGAAAAAAAAAGATAAGAGCAGAAATCAATGAAACAGAGGATAGAAAAATAGAGAAAAAAATCAATAAAGCAACCTGGTTCTCTGAAAAGATTAATAAAATTGATAAAACCTTGGATTGGCCAAGGAAAAAAATTACTAGAATTAGAACTGAAAGAAAAGACAATACTACCAAACATATGTTAAACAAAAAGGATTATAAGGGACTATTAGGAATAGTAATATGCCAAAATAGAACTTACTGAAATGGATAAATTTCTAGAAAAACACTAATGAAACTGTGAATAGACCTATAACAAGAGGTTGAATTAGTAATAAAAAGTGTACCCATAAAGCAAGCTCTGGCCTACCTAGATGGCTTTATTCCCTGAATTCTACCAGGTACTTAAGTAAGAATACCAGTTCCTCACAAACTATCCCCAAAAATAGAAAAAAAAAAAAAAAAAGGATATTTCCTGACTAAATCTATGAGGAAGATACTGTGCCAATGCCAAAACTAGACAAAGATATCACAAGAAAACTACATATCTATATTTCTTATAAATTGGGACACAAAAGTCCTCAACAAAATACAAGCATACTTATTAATTCAGCAGTATATGAAGAGGATTACATACTGTGATCAAGTGGGATTTACTCCAAGAATGTAAGGTTGGTTTAACAACTGAAAATCTATTAAGGTAATATAATGTATCAATGGAACTAAAAACAAAACCACATGATCGTTTTTAGTGGACACAGGAACAATGTTTGCTGAAATGCAACACCTTTTATGAAAATAAAGAAATTCAGAAAAAAAATCAACTATGAATGTAACTTCTTCAACCTGATTAACAGCATCTATGAAAAACTCACAGCTAAAATCTTTCTTGGTGGTAAAAGAGTAGATTCTTTCCCCTTAAGTTCAGCCTAAAGACCTGGATGTCTGCACTTAACTACCTCTGGTCAACATTGTACTGGAGGGTACAACCAGGGCACTCAGGCAAAAATATAAAAGGTATCCAGATTGGAAAGAAGGAAGTAAAAACTATGTTTGCAGTTGACATGATCTTGTATATGGAGAACCCTAAGAAATCTAAAAAAAAAAAATATTAAAACTAAGAAGTTTAGCAATATTGTAGGATACAAGATCGATGTACAAAAAATCAGTTTTATTTGTATATATTTGCAATGAACAACCTTAAAGTAACAGTGAAAAAACAATTTATGATAACATGAAAAAGAATGAAATAGTATGAAGTTAAACAAAAGTGCAAATCTTAGGCTTTGAAATCTGTAAAACATTGTTCAAAGAAAATAAAGAAGATCTAACTAAATGGAAGTCCATTCGTTGTTCATGTATCAGAAGACTTATTGTGAAGATGGCATTACTCCTCAAATTGATCTACACATTCAGTGCAGTCTTTATCATAATCCTAGGTAACATCTGTGTAGAGGTTTATGTGACAGTTGTAAAATTCATTTTGGATTTCAGGGGACCCTGAATAGGCCAAAATAATCTTGAAAATGAAGAACAAAGTTGGAAGACTCAGACTTTGCAATTTCAAAACTTATTATAAAGCAGTGGTAATCAAGATAGTGTAGTATTGACATAAGGTTAGGCATATAGATCACTGGAATACATTTGAGAAATAGAACATTCAGGAATAGAACCATAGTTCTGTGATCAGCTGATTTAGACAAGGTTACCAATACCATTCAATTGAGAGGGTTTTTTTTTTTTTCTTCAACAAATTGTGGTGGGACAGCTGGATAGCCATGTTCAAAAGAGTGAAGTTGCAACCTTACCTCACACCATATACAAAAATTAGCTTAAATGGATTACAGACTTCAGTGTAAGAGCTAGAAGTGTAAAACTCTTGGAAGAAACATGGGGTAGATTTACATGACTTCAGATTTCACAGTGGATTCTTAGATTTCACACCAAAGGAGCAAAGGAAAAAAGACAACCCACAGGATGTATTTAAGGCATATAAAAAGCTAAACAATCTAAATGTTTACCAACTACTAAATGGATAAATAAAATGTGATGTATGATGGAATATTATTTGGTCATAAAAAGGAATAAAGTACTGATACATGCTGCAATATAGATGAACCTTGAAGACATGTTAAATGACAGTTAAGTCAAAAAGTCCACAGATTATATGGTTCCATCAATATGAAATATCTAGAAGAGTTAAATCTTCAGAGGCAGAGGGTCAATTAGTTGTTGCTTATTTAGGGCTGGAGTTATTGAGGGAAAGGGGAGTTGATACCTGTGGTGGTGTTTGGGTTTTTTGTGTGGTTTTTTTGAGGTGATGAAAATATTTAAAATTTTTTTTTTTTAAATTTTTTTTTTCAACGTTTTTTATTTATTTTTGGGACAGAGAGAGACAGAGCATGAATGGGGGAGGGGCAGAGAGAGAGGGAGACACAGAATCGGAAACAGGCTCCAAGCCATCAGCCCAGAGCCCGACGCGGGGCTCGAACTCACGGACCGCGAGATCGTGACCTGGCCGAAGTCGGACGCTTAACCGACTGCGCCACCCAGGCGCCCCAATATTTTAAATTTTTTTAATGTTTTATTTATTTTTGAGAGACAGAGTGAGAGCAGGGGAGGGGCAGAGAGAGACAGGGAGACACAGAATCCAAAGCAGGCTCCAGGCTCTGAGCTGTCAGCATAGAGCCTGATGCAGGGCTCGAACCCATGAACCGTGAGATCAAGATCTGAGGTGAAGTCAAATGCTTACCGAGCCACCCAAGCACCCCATGATAAAAATACATTAAATTAACTTTGGTGTTGGTTGCTCCTCTCTGTGAATATACTGGAAACCATAGAGTGTATGCTTTAAGTGAGTTGTATACGAATTATATCTGGCCTACTCTTTGGAGAATTGGCAGTAAAGAGGCAAGACTGGTTGGTAGTGAGAAGAGTAGATAGAAGGCTGTTTTAGTTAGGGCGTCTGGGTGGCTCAGTTTGTTAAGCCTCCGACTCTTGATTTTGGCTCAGGTCATGATCTCATGGCTCTGATTCAGGGTATATTTCAAGGTAGAACTGATAGGGTGGGCAAATTAGATGTGGGATTTGAGGCAAAGAGGGAAATAAATGATGGTTCCTAGATTTTGGTCTGAGCTGTAAGGTATATAGTAGTGCCATTTACTAAAATGGAAAGAGATAGGACCAGGATCAGGTTAAAGGGATCAGAAGTTCAGGATGTTGATGAGATTGATCCTCCAGAGTGACTGTGACTAGCATCAACAGTATATAGATGGTATTTAAAGCTGTGGGACTAGGTGAGATCACCCAGAGTGAGCATTAGAAACTGAAGAGTTAGTGAAGAGCTGATTCTTGGAGTACTTCAACATTGAGAGATGGAGATAAAGAGAAGCCAGCAGAGAAGAGTGAGAGGATATAACTAGTGAGATATAAAGAAAACTAGGAGATTTGGAGTGCCTTGGGAGAGAAATGAAGAAAGTGTTTCAAGAGAGTGGGAATAACCAGGTATGTTAGATTCTGCTGAGAGGTTGCTTTAGATGGTGACTGAAGAATGATAGGATAGAGGCCTGGGTGATCCTTAAGAAGGGTGTTTTTTTGCTTGTTTTTGTTGTTGTTGTTGTTTTCAAGAGAGATGAGATCATTAGCATTACTGTGGGTTGGGTTGTAAGTGGTAGCTGAGGAGGAAGTGGTGATAGTGTAGACAACTGTTTTAAGGAGTTTTGCTAAAAAAACAAAACAAAACAGAAAAATGGAGTGGTAACTGAAGAGTAATAGGGATTCCAGTGAGAGATTTCCTGATATGTGTGTACTGATAAGAGTTATTCAGTAAAGAAGGGGACATTACTAGTACCAGAGAATTGCTAAGTCTTTGGTTAGGTTGGGAAGAGAGATTTCCTGTGTGTAAGTGGAGGGGTTAACCTAGGAGCAATTTCTGTAATATGAAGGAAGACAGCATAAATGAGTACACATGCAAATAGATGAGTCTTCTCTGTTTTTGGAGAAGACTTAAAATTGTCTTGTTAATTTTTGAAATACTGTTTGACTTACTCTTCCTGTTTCTAATTTGATGAATCATTTATGGTAAATGGGAAAGACCCTCAGGGCTCCTGCAGAGAACTTTTTTTGTGCTCTCTCATATCTTGTTTACTGAAAAGAAATGTTCTGTTTTTTAGACCAGGAAATTGAGCAATATGTTCTACAAATTAAAAATGTTTCCTGTATGTATTTCCATGTATTTTCAGTACATCTGGACAGTATATTGGTTTACTGTATGTAGAAATGGTAAGTGGAGAAGTAATAGAATTGTTGAATCTTTGATATTTTCATCAAAGTCAAGTATAATAGGATTACTGCAAACGTGTTGCTCAGTGATGCTGATGACTCTTTTTAAAACTGTTGTCTCAGCCACTACTAGATTGTAAAATTGCATTGGATTTAGAAAATACATTTTTCCCCCAAATTTTTATTTAAATTCTAGGTAGTTAACATATAGTATAATTTTGTTTTCAGGAGTAGAATTTAGTGATTCATCACCTTCATATAACACTCCAGAAAAATACATTTAAAAGTCTGTCATTGATCCACCCCAAAAGTCCTAATTGAGTGTTTTGTTGAATTATTCAGTTGATAGCTAGTAATCCACCAAATGCTGTTTTTAGGCACCGAAGTTGAGAACTCCCCATTTTTGGAACTATGATGACCTAGAAAACCTAAAAATGTCCTAGTACGAAATATTTAGGAGAGCTGGATGAAATATAACAAATACCTTTCATAGCTATATTCACAAGAAAGTAATCTCAAAAGAATAATAGCAAAGAGGGACACTGAAAGCCAGAACTATACATATATGCTGACACTGGGTCCGTACTGGGGGAATTTGCTGCTTTACGATCAGTGGGCTTGGGTTTTGACTAAACTGGAGAAGAGATAAAGCTTTGGGTTTTACAGAGAGGGGTGTTGGAACTGAGATTTCCTTATATAACACCTTCAGGCTAACTGAAAGGATAGATTTGGAAAAAATAACTTGTTTATAGTCATAGGAAGAAAATAAGGAAGCTTATATATTTTAGGTTGGACACAGGTTTAGAGGGGAGTCTTGTTGATAAGTTGTTCCAGTGGGCTTGCCTTCAGGTATTTGGGATTTGAATTTATACTACCTGCATGTTCCTGGGTTGGTAATACTCTTAGGGCTCCTGACAGAATCAATTGCAGAACTATTCTGGAGGGACATGCTTGCCACCCAGGCTGCATGGTATTTCTACAGATAACTTTGATACAGAATATCAAACATTCCATAATTTACAAAGACCCAGAGTAGGCAAACCCCAGCAGGATCAAATCTCACCAACACTTGCGCATTTGAATTATTAGCTGTAACTTTAAGATAGATATGATTTAAATGATTGAAAATTTAAAGAAAAATTTGAAAATATTAGGATAGAACAAAATTATTTAAAAATCTAATAAAAGACCAAGCAAACGTCATGAAAATCAGAGCAAGTAAAGTTAAAGGTACAACTGATGTGTTAAATAGTAGATTAGACATGGTTGAAGAGAAAATCAAGTACCTGCAAAATCAACCTGAGGAAATTACTCAGAAAATAGAATAGAGTGGGAGAAAAGGAAATAACTTGAGATAATAGCTGAATATTTCCCACAAGTGATAAAAGATACAAATCAGCTTCAAGAAACAGAGTGAGTCCCAATCAGGGTGACAGTGGGGGCGCCTGGGTGGCTCAGTCTGTGAAGCAACCCTCCAACTCTTGATCTCAGCTCAGGTCATGATCTAGTGTTTTGTGGGTTCGAGCTCCACAACAGGCTTTGCACTGACAGCACAGAGCCTGCTTGGAATTCTGTCTCTCCCTCTCTTTGGTCCTCCACTTTCTCTCAAAGTGAAAAAATAAACAACAACAACAAAAAGTATGACAGTGAAACTGCAGAATATCACAGACAAAGAGAAGCTCTTTAAAGGGTGAATGAGAATAGAGATCAATTGGACATGGTTCCTGCTTATATATATAAGCAGATGCTAAAGCTTAGGGTAGATGACAGTTCAGATTCTTGCTGCAGTGGATTGTAGTAGTCTTTGCTTTGTAACAAACTACCTCAGATCTCAGAACTGAGTGGCTTAAAACAGTTTATTAATTTCTAATGATTTTATGCATTGAGTGGGTTGTTTTGTTGGTCTTGTTTTGGTTCATATAACTTCATTCAACTGATACATTGGCTGAAGACTGAGCTTAATTGGGATGGCTGAGTCTTTTCCTGTAGTCTTTCATCTCAGACTTCGTCATGGCAGCATGGTGGTCCTAGGATAGATGCGGAAGCTATAAGGTATCTTTTAAGGTTAAGGCTTAGAAATTACATGGTGTCACTTCTGCCACATTGTATTGATCACAGCAAGTCACAGGGCCAATCCAGGAAATAGACTATATCTCTTGATGGAGGAGCTGTAGAGATACTGTGGCTATATTTTTAATTTTCAACATTAATGCAGTTAGATAAATGCTACGGTAGAGATTAACAAAGGGTGCTATAGAACAAAGGATGGAAACTTGTCTCAGCTTGGGGGAGGAGTCTGGGAAAGCTTCTTGGAGAAGGTAATGCTTTAGTTAAGCCCTTTAAAGAAGAGCTTTATATGATGATGTAGTTATAAAAAACACAGGTATTTATCTTCATAAAATGTTTTGACAATTCACATCAAAATCGGAAAACTTTCATAAATTCAGAACATGTTGTATTTTCTCTACCTGACTCCTCTTGTGTAGGAATATTATACCCTTAGCTCTTAATCAAAGATACTCTATAAATCTTGGTTGGGAGTACATTGATGAGCCAATACTTCTTTGGTGAAAAGTTCAGTTAGAGAATTTTTTAATCTTCTTGAAAAATCCACCGAACATTATTTTAGTTGGAAAGAAGTTGCCAACCTGTATTGAAATAGCTGATAAAGAAGTCACTCCTTCTCACTTAGCATTGCCTAAACTAATTTTCTGACTTTGTATCTGATATTACTTGCTTTAGTATCAGGTGATCTTGTCCTCTAATGTAGGTCTTTTATTCAGCAAACAGAGTAACTGAACCATGAACACACAGTTTAATTAAGGGGGTCAGGATGCTGGTGGGGAGACACATAAGGAACTATGTCATTACAAAATTCATCAAGTACCAGAATATAGATAAAAGCAGATTTATATGAGAACATAATTATTGCCTATTAAAGCAAAGAAAGGTTTCATAGAGTAGGTAACAATTTAGCAAAACCTTAAAGAATGATTAAGAATTACTCAAAGTGAGTCTGTGAAATGTAGAAAAATCAACAGGCTTGAAAAAGGCCTAGGATTATGATCACTGCATACAGTAGAATTGAACGTGCTTGCTTTCCTTTTTTCTCCCAAATGGACTTTTTGTTATTTGTTTTCTCTAATTATAAAAATAATGTCTGCTTTATACATAAAATTCAGACAGTATGAGACGTAAGTAAAACTCAGTCATAATCCTATTATTTAGTAACACAATCATAAATATTTTGGGTCTTTCTTCACTTAACTTTTCAGGATGAATTTACAAGGTGCTGTTCCTTCTCTTTCCCTTTTTAAGTTAATGTTAGTAATTCCTAATGATAATTTTAGGTTGTTTCTCTGGTCCTTCCTTCACGCAGTAAGATAAAAAGATGGATAGCCAGAACAGCTGCAGTTTATAAATGACACAAGGAAATTCAGTGATTTATCAAAGATTGCAGAATGAGTATGTGAGTGGGTTTGAAGTCAGTAACAATACTTTCCAGTATCCAAATGGGACTTCTGGTTCTTTTGTGCCTTGCTTTCTGGTAAAACTGAGATTTATGTACTTGTTTCAAGATGCCTTAGCTTTTACACTGAAGATGAGTAAAATTACTCAGTCTGAACCATTTTCATACTTCTATTTTCATTGCAGTCTGACACAAGTAGTGGGAACTGTAGATCATCAGGAATTTGTCTTTAATTTTCTCAACATCTGTGGATATCTCAAGTGCACACTGTCATTTCATAAGCATGCATTTCCTAAGACAAAATCTCTACTGGAAAAAGATCCCAAACTGCCTAACGTAGCTTTGGATAACTGTCAAATCAAGTGGTGCCTTGTTGGTATTGTTGCAGAGAACGGAAACGGGCTATAAAGTTAGAAGTAGAACATTAACACCAGGAAATGACTCTGGCTTTTGCCTTTGAAACGTTTTGTCCTTTGCTTCTATAAATGCAGTTTTGCTCTTAAGGAAATAGACCTGTAGCCAATTCTACCCTATAAATTATTACTTTTATTTGATACATTTAGAAAGGACAGGTGTTACTTCAGTAATGGGTCTTACACATAAATAGTAGGTGTGTTCTTAGTTCTCTCTGGATAATGGAAAGTGGAAGAACTGCTTTTTTTTTTCTTGTTGTTGTTGTTACTTGGTTTTTCAAACCTCCTCTCCAGAAGGTGGGTCAGAATTTATTTAGAAATAGCTGAAAGTGGGGGTTGCCTGCTGGCTCATTTGGTGGAGCATGTGACTCTTGATCTCAGGGTTGTGAGTTCAAGCCCCACGTTGGGTATAGAAATTACTTAAAAATAAAATATTTAAGAGGCGCCTGGGTGGCTCAGTTGGTTAAGTGTCCGATTCTTGATTTTGGCCCAGGTCATGATCTCATGGTTCCTGAGATTGAGCCCCACATTGGGCTCTATGCTGACAGCGCAGAATCTGCTTGGGACTCTCTGTCTCTCTTTCTCTGCCCCTTCCTGCTCATGCTGTCTCTGAAAATAAATAAACTTTAAAAAAATAAAATCTTTAAAAATAAAAGCTGAAAGTGATACTAATTGTATGCTTACTAATTGACAGGTACTGTGATGTAGAAATGAGATAATCCCTGTAAAAATCATATATAATGCCTTAATTATAAATAATAAATGCCCAGTAAGCATATTATTATTGTATCATTGAATCCTCATGACATGACAGTCCTATGAGATAGATATTAACACTTTCATTTTAGAGATGAGGCAGTTGTGGCTCCCAGAGGGTAATTTGCCCACAGCCAACAGTTAGTATCAGAGCCATGTCCCAAATTCAGCTCTTACTGTGGAGCCCAGGATGTAAGTACAGGCTGCTGTTCACATGGTCTGTATGTGAATGGTGACCCCTGGAGTTGTGCCATAAGCCAGCTCTTGTGCCCACTGTTTTTACTACCACCCTGCTTTATAAGCAGAATTATGAATAAATCACTTGCCATGCAGTCTCTGTCCTTACAGACATTTATGTCTGCGTTTACAGTAGCTGCTAAATTGGCTACTTTATATTTATTGGGTTTTTTTTCCCTCAATTCAGGACTGTTTCTTAAAGTATTCTCCCCTCCTCCTCTTAATCTAGTTTACACAGAGATGAACATAAATCTGAATATGACCGTTGATTTATCCATACATACCTGCTTTGCTTTTTTTATTTTTATATTTCTGTTAAGTTAGAAGTCTTTGTTGGGCTTCAAAATAAAATTGTTTTGTAGTATGCTAATTGGTCTTGCCCAGTATTCTTAGTAAATGTTAAACCTTTAATGATTCTCAGAATAATAGAAAATGATGCTTTGTTTTTGTTGTATTTAAGTAAACAAAGCTAAAATAAAGCATTCAGATTTCATTTTTTATAACTCAAAATCTGTAGAGTATCCAGTATCAAAATTGGTAAAATAATACTACTTTGGCTTCTATTCTTTGCATTTATAAAACTCAATTCAGTAAACCTATATTGCAGGTACACTGTGCAATGAATCTATCCAAAGCTTTGGGAATAATATAAAGATACCTTAAGAAGCAATCCCTACCATCTAATCCAGACTGGTTCAAGGTCTGGTTCTATAAAACATGTATGCTCATATGGTAGCACTCCCTAAGGAGGGACTAATTAAACCCCATATAGTGAGGTTAAGATTTCCCAGAGGAGGTAACAGAATTTAAGCTTGGTCTTAACAGAAAGGAGAAGGAGAAGAGGACTTTCTAGGAAAGGGAACAGTCTATAGAGTCTTGATGCTTGAAAGCTTATGATATGTCTTAGGGAAGTTGAGTAATTTGACGTGTCTGGTAAGAGATGAAAGCGTAAATTGGGCAGAGTTGTGAAAAATTCATAGAATATAGTTACAAATTTGGGCTTTACCTTATGGAAATGGAGGAAACATGGAAGGGTTTGATCAGAACTAAGGTTTGCAATTGTAACTTGAATGGCCATATGACAGATCAGAGGGGAGAGAGAAAGAAGGTAGGGAAACTCTTACCTTTCCAGTAGACTTATGTAAAATGAAAGAAGCTGTCCTGTGGTATCACCTACATAGAGGTTGGAAAAAATGCACAAGTGAGCAAAGATCAGTAAGCTTTGTGAGTATTGTGGTAATGAGAGGAGTGACGGGTGATTGTGCTCTTCATAGGCTCACTAAGTGGATCGTATTACAATTCACTGATTTAAAAAACAACAACAACAACAAAGCAAGGGTGGCGCCTTGCTGGCTCAGTCTGTAGAGCATGTGACTCTTGATGTTGGGGTCGTGAGTTTGAGCCCCACAATGGCGTAGAGCTTACTTTAAAAAATAAAAAGAATACAGAAGGAGGAACGGACAGTGAGTTAAGTTTGACACACTAAGTCTGGAATATCTACCTGAAGAATTCTCTCCAGTAGGGAGCTAAGGAAGGGGTTGTAGGTATATATTAGGGATTGTTTGTATATCATTGGCCATAGATGAGGTGGACACAGGAGAGCCTGTAAAATAAGGTTATTGCCAAAAACAGAACCCTGGATGAATATCTTTTGGGATGCAATAGAAAAAAGTAAATAGTTTTGTTCTTTTTTGTGGAAACCACTTGTTTTTTTCTAATTTTTAAAAAACAGACTTTATTTTTTAGCACAGTTTTAGGTTCACAGCAAAACGGAAAGTACAGAGATTACTTCTATAATCCCTGCTCCCACAAATGCATAGCCTTCCCCACTATCAATATCCCTTTTCTATTTTAAGTTTATTGAGTTAAAGTTTACACACAGTAATATGCAGCCCTTTTAGGTGTATAGTTCTATAAGCTGTAGTGAATATAAACTCTTACATGACAACCACCACAATTAAGATACAGAATATTTTTACCATTCCAGAAAGTTCCTTTGTACTTTTTTTTTAGTGAATCCTCTCATCTCCTTCCTAGCCCCTGACAACCAATGATCTGATTTCCATCGCTATAATTTTCCTTTTCCGGAATTCCATATAAATGGAACCTTACGGTATGATGGAGTTTTTTGTGTCTGGCGTCTTTTACTTGGAATAATCCATGTTATTGTGTGTATTAATAATTCATTCCTTTTTACTGCTGAGTAGTATGCCATTATATAGCTATATGGCAGTTTATGCACTAAGCAGTTGATAAACATTTATATTCAGTTTTTGGTGATTATCAATACTGCTATAAACATGCACAAAGAGGCACAGGTGTTAATTTTTCTTGGGTAAATGCCTAGGACTGAGTCATATGGTAGGTGTATATTTACCTATGAAATTTACAAAAGACAGCTAAAGTGTACCATTTTGCATTCCCACCAGCAGTGTATGGGAGGTTTTCAGTTGTCACGCATCTTTGCGAATTCTTGGTATTCTCAGTATTGTCTTGTTTTTAATTTTAGCCAATCTTATTAGGTGTATGGAGGCATCCTATTGTGGTTTCAGTTTCTCTACTGGCTAATGAGTTTCTTTCACGTGCTTGTTTGCCACCTTCATACTTTTTTTGGTGAAAATGCCCATTTTTTTAAATTGGGTTGCTTGTTTCCTTAATGAGTTATGAGATATTCTGGGTAGATGTATTCTGGGTATAAATCCTTCATCAGAAACATGATTTGCAAGTATATTCTCCAAGTCTGTGGCTTGTGTTTTCATTCTCTTAGTAGTGTCTTTTGAGCAGAAGTTTCTAGTTTTGATAAAGCGTGTTTTATCATTTTTTTATGCTACTTTTTGTATTGTAAGAAATCTTTGTGTCTCAGGATTTTCATAGATTTTCTCCTTTGTTTTTCTTCTGTAGGTTATATAGTTTCAGGATTTGCATTTAGATTGTGACCCATTTTGCATTAATTTTTGTATATGATGTGAAGTATTAGCCAAGATTCATGTCTTTACATAGGTATGGATGTCAGGCTAATTGTTCTAACACCATTTATTACCTTTCTCCATTGAATTACCCTGCCAACTTTGTTGAAACCAATTGGTCATATATATGTCAGTCTATTTCTGGATTCTGTTTTGTTCCACTGATCTGTATGTCTGCCCTTTACTAATATTGCAGTGTGTTGATTACTTTACCTGAAGCTACATCTGTTTTAGAGATGATTGTGTTATCTGTTAAGAATGCTCTTGGCAGCAAGGAACAGAAAAACCCTGCTTATAGTGGGTTTATTTTGTGTTAATAACAAGAAGTCTAGCAATAAGCGGTTGTTGGTTTATTTAAGCTATTCTTCAATACCAGAGGTCAACAAACTATAGTCTGCTGGCCTAATCTGGCCTGCCACCTGTTTTGTAAATAACCTGTGGAGGTTCTTCAAAATGCATATGCCCAGCCAGGCTCTACTAGGGTGGGAGGTGAGGGGAGGGAGGGAGGAGCAAATATTTGAATTTTAAAATGCCTCCTGGTAATATTAGTAATTATACTATAGAGTCATGGTTAAGAACCATTAACCTAAGGTTGATTCTTAAGACTGTGGTCCCCAGACTAGCAGTATCACTATCTCCTGGAAATTTTTTAAAAATACACATTATCAGGTCCACTCAGAATTACTGAATTGGAATTCATTTGGGGCCCAACACTTTGCGTCATAAAAATTCTCCATGTGATTCTGATGCATGTCAGAGTTTGAGAGCCTTGAAAGTCATTGTGAATTATTTCCCAGATAAGCCCAGGGAAGACTGTCTTTAGAAAGAAAACAACAGCGTACCTGGCTGGCTCAGTCAGTGGAGCGTACTGCTCTTGATATCAGGGTCATTAGATCAAGCCTCATGTTGGGCATAGAGATTACTTAATAAAAAAAAATTCTTTTAATAAAAAAACAAAAAGCTTAATTGGTTTAAGTATGTGTATTGTAATGTCACAGACAGTAATTCTGAAATTAAATTGAAGGTTCACAAATGATCTAACAAAATTGTTGAGTACTATTTTGGACCTAATTATCCAAAGCATATGTTGCATTGCTATTTTTAAGCAGCTTTTAAAAATCACATGTTTGCATGTGAACATTTCTTCTTCCTAGTCCTTAAGGAAGAGTTAAGGAAATGGAACACAGTTTTTATGTTTATAGATTTTATAAATGAGAGAAGAATGCAAGATGAACATGTATAAACACAAAATACAAACATATAAACATGTTTTCTCTCAGGGTTAGGTATATTTTTGTTATTGGCAAATAATATGAAAATGTAGGCAGTCTATCCAGCAGAAAACTTAAATTTAATTACCCTGTATACCAAAGAACAAAATAGTACTTCATAATATGTAAAATGTCTTCTCTTTGATTTAGTTTGCTCTTTTAGTGATGGCTTCCCCAGTTATAATTACTAATTACCTAAACATGGAATTGAGTGTCTTTTCTCCATCTGTGTTTAGGAAGCTGTAACTATTACTTATGTATGTTCTTTCTCTCCCCTTGGAAAACAGACTATCAAATAGGCCATCTTTTATTTACTGCAGGTGATATAGTAATTCTCCAGTTCTGAAAGAATAAGAGGCTAATTGGAACTAAGCTGTGGTTTGTTTTTCAGATGGTTTAAAAACTTGTGAAAGTAGAACTTCTGAAAAAAGAAATTTGATTGCACTTGGATGTGTAAGATCAGGCAGAACAAAGAATTAAAATTATTTGACCTGCTTTTTAGTTCCATTAGCAGTGACTGTAAACATAAAATGAAATTCACGGAAATAAACATTGTAACTGAAGCCAAGAGGCTGAACACTTGTCTGGCCTTTATTTCTAAGGCAAGAGTAGCTGACATGTTAAATTTCCTTGGGAAATGTCAGCAAAAAAAAATTTAAAACTGTTTGTTTCTCAATTATAATTTATAGCCAAAGGAACTTGAAGCTTATAGGGTTATAAAACTATGTTTGAACAGGGTTCTTTGGTAGTCCAGAGGTGTCTGTTATTATTGACATTTTCTTCCTAACTTCTGTGTTGATTTTACTGAGAAGACCTCATTCTCTGTAACAATCTCCTAGCCCCACCCATTTTAACTTTTTGTCAGGTTTAGTCTTCAGAAACCCTCCTAAATCAGCCCCTTTTGATTATGACCTTTCCTAAATTAATTCCTTTGTTAAAATTTTTTTAGTGTTTCTTGAATAAGCATTTAGTGACATTGCTGGGTTTTGTCACTTGTGGTTTTCCTTAGCATTGGAAAGCATTACTTCCTTGTTGAGCAACTAATAATAAACCATCATGACTCTAGACAAATAAATACTTGACATTACTGAAATGGAGTGCTTCTGTTGCTCAGGGCCATTTTATATGTACAAGCTTTTTTCAGGTGTCTCAGAACTTTAAGAAACTGTTAATATCAGAGAAGTCTTCCTTAGACTTATTTATAGTAGGAATGGTAAAATACATGTGAAAATTTATTACCTACTAAGTCTGTTTCTATGATAACTTTGCAAGCGAACACATTTTCCCTTTTTCTTAAGGATAAGCGAAGCCCCTAAATATAATCCCATTAGCAGCGTTATTTCTCAGCAGAGAAATAAAATTATGAATATTTTCATTGCTAGTTGAGGACACTGTAGAAAACTTACGTTTTATCGCCATAATTTTATTTAAATTTTTTTTTAAATTTACATCCAAGTTAGTTAGCATATAGTGCAATAATGATTTCAGAAGTAGAATCCAGTGATTCACCCAACAAGCGTCTTCCTTAATGCCCCTTTATCCATTTCTAATAACATTGACAGACTATCACATACATTTCCGGGCATTACTCTCAAATTCACTATACACTTTTTCATGAAAAACTGTATGTATTAAGGGAGCAGCTGCAGCTCTTACTGCAGATCTTGATTTATTCTGTTTTTAAAAAACATTCAGAAGATATCTTTGTATCAAAAGAAATGCTGACGATCTCTAGAATGTGGACCCATTTGAATTAGTACTGGCCTGTCTTTCTCACTTTGCTGATTGCATGTATTTGTGACCCTTAGATTATAGGGAATGGAAGTGAACAGCAGCTGCAAAAAGAGCTAGCAGATGTTCTGATGGATCCTCCAATGGACGACCAGCCAGGGGACAAAGAACTTGTGGAAAGGTCACAACTGGATGGTGAAGGAGATGGACCTCTTTCTAACCAACTCTCAGCTTCATCCACCATTAACCCTGTGCCATTAGTAGGCCTCCAAAAACCAGAGATGAGCTTGCCAGTGAGACCTGGACAAGGAGGTTAGGATTGCTGCATTGCTTGCTTTACTGAAGGTTAATGTTTTTATTATGTGAGTGTCCACCCTTATACTAGGTTTGATTCAGAGCAGGCAAAAAACATTATCTGTGTTTTCTAGAATCTTCAGATTTTAGATTTAAGGGGTTGTGTGAGGGGTAGGTATATGTACCATTCTGATTTCCCTTTAAATGTGTATCATTTATATCAAAGAGATAACAGTAGTTAAATGACATTGAGGTAGTCTTATTTCAGAATGTTTCAAGATTTTTCCAAGAAAGAAAGAATTTGAGTACAGTGTTGGAGATGTGGAAGAATAATGCTTGGGAAGAGATACTTGTTCCAGGCCTGAAAAGCTCTTTGGGAGTAGTTGCCAGGTTGAAAAAGGGAGGCAAAAGGCACCACAGAGGAGGAATAGGGCAGTTATAAAGGCTCACTGGGAAAGTAGAGTGTTAAAACTGTAGAGCTTTATTGGGAAAGGGAAAGCGGGGGCATTGAGAAAACATAATAAAGTGGCTAAGATGATGAATGAGAGAAATAAAGCAGTGCAGATCAGAAAGAAGACAGAGATGGGATTTTTCAGAGTGATAAAATATTAAATGTTATTTTTTTACTTAAATACAAATTATAAAGTCAAAAAAAATTAGAAGAGGCAGAAATACAAATCAGATCTAACCTCAGATCACATTTTAAATTTGGGATTAACAGTAAAGCAATTCCTAAAAATTTTGGTGTCAGTGACAGAGTTTTAATATGAAATTTCTGACTTCAATGGGCATTTATTGTGGGGCAATGAAATATTATCTCAATGTAACCTGTAGATTTTTACTTGGTGTTCATGTCAACAAAATATCAGAATGAAAGTAACCCTCTATTAACATTTCTTTCAGATTCCGAAGGGTCAAGTCCTTTCACACCAGTGGCTGATGAGGACAGTGTAGTTTTCAGCAAACTAACTTATTTAGGCTGTGCCTCAGTAAATGCTCCCAGGAGTGAAGTGGAAGCATTAAGGATGATGTCTATCTTAAGAAGCCAGTGTCAGATTTCACTAGATGTAACCCTTTCGGTGCCGAATGTATCTGAAGGAACTGTGAGGTAAGACCAGCTTCCTGAAATGTTTGTACCATTGGATCAGATTTCTGACCTATAGATTTAGAAATAATAATGAACAAAATACATAACTTCTTATTCATGTAATGTTTCATTCTTCTGGCACTTGTGTCATCTTGTCTTCCAAGGATTGTGATACTTATGCAAATTAGTCACTCATTAGAACAGTTTTTTTATATACATTTCCCCATTCCAATTATGTGTAGTACATTAAAAATTTAAATGTTTGGGGGTTAATTAAAATATGTTGGCCTGAAAATATGCCTAATAAATTTATTTATATTTTCCCTGTTCCACCATACAAATACTAGCTTGACACATTAGTTCAGTAAGAAGTTTAATATTGAATCTAACTGAACGTATTAGAATCAATAATATTAACATTATCAGAATCAACACTTTTTTAAATTTTTTTTATTTTTTAAAATTTATTTATTTATTTATTATTTTTTTTTTATTTTTATTTTTTTTATTTATTTTTTTTTTCAACGTTTATTTATTTTTGGGACAGAGAGAGACAGAGCATGAACGGGGGAGGGGCAGAGAGAGAGGGAGACACAGAATCGGAAACAGGCTCCAGGCTCTGAGCCATTAGCCCAGAGCCCGACGCGGGGCTCGAACTCACGGACCGCGAGATCGTGACCTGGCTGAAGTCGGACGCTTAACCGACTGCGCCACCCAGGCGCCCCTTATTTATTTATTTTTGAGAGACAGAGACAGAGCGTGAGCTGAGTAGAGGCAGAGAGGGAGAGACAGAATCGGAAGCAGGCTCCAGGCTCTGAGCTGTCAGCACAGAACCCGATGCAGGGTTCCAACTCACCACAAGATCATGACCTGAGCCAAAGGTGGATGCTTAACCAGTTGAGCCACCTAGGCATCCCTTTCTTCAATTAGTTTTATATCATGAATCTCTTTCCATATCAGTAAATTTGTGATGGTATATGATGGATTATTTAGAAATAACCAGTCTCTGGAGCACCTGTCTGGCTTAATTGGTGGAGTGTGGAACTCATGATCTCCGGGCTGTGAGTTTGAGCCCTACATTGGGTATAGAGATTGCTTAAAAAAATATAGTCTTACAAAAACAAAAAAAAGAACCAGTCTTTTATATTAGACATTTTAGTGTTGTTGTTGTTGTTTTTAATGAGAAAAGTACTACTAATAATGGCTAATATTAAGCTTTTATTAAATGGGTACATAAGTGCTTTACCTATAATTCTCCTATAAATAGTTATGTTTGAGCTAAATTTTTGTATGTTTGAAATTTCCTTAGGATAAATTCCTAGAAGTAGACTTACTGAGTCAAAAGGTTTCCCCATTTTCATTGTTTTTGATACAATGCCAAATAGCCATCTAGAAATATTGATCTGTTTTGTATTTTTATCAGCATTGTATGAGAATATCTATTTCTATGCCCCCAGAAGCATTTTGGGTTTTCATGGTAGTAGAATTGTACCTATATGTGGATAATAGTAGGTTACTTAATATTTAATATTTCATTCATCTGCATGTATAATTCTTCTTTTGAGTTTTTAAAGAACCATTGCACTTACACTCACAAATCCTAATTTTAATGGTATTTATTAATGTGAAACTTTTTTTTTTTTAATGTCTGTTTATTTTGAGGGAGAGAGAGAATCCCAAGCAGGTTCCACAATGTCGGCACAGAGCCCAACATGGCTCTCACAAACCGTGAGATGGTGACCTGAGCTGAAAACAAGAATCAGACGCTTAACCAACTAAGCCACCCAGGCACCCCTAATGTGAAACTTTCAGTAAAATTTGTTCAGCTCTCATTTCTGTATGCTTCTTAGTCAGTAGTCATGCCCAACTGAAGTTATACTTTGTTCTGATATATTTTAATTCTATAAATATGCAAAAGCAATTTCTCTTGCCCTATGTTTTCAAAGTTTTTATCTTATCACAGTGCCTTTGAATGTGAATTGGGTTTCCTTCCTATGTGTTTGCATTACACACAGGGACCCCTGGGGTTTCCCCAACCATGGCCTTGCCCATTCAGTGTTGAAATTGCCGTTTCTTTTCATTCCTTTCATATTTATGTCCTCATTGTCCAGGGCAGAGCCTGGAATGTTGTGGGTATCACAGAAGTATTATTGAACCAATACATTTTTGAGTGAATGACACATCTTTGATTTTCGTAATGATGTCCTTTGATTCTAGTAATTATCTTTTTTGTAGATACTAACGTTTTGTACAGTCTCTCTTATTTGCCATGAATCAGAAGAACATGTTTCATTATGAGAAAGCACATCAGTTGTTTTTTTTTTTTTGTTAAGTTTATTTATTTATTTTGAGAGAGACAGGCGATGCGAGTGGAGGAGGGGCAGAGAGAAAAGGAGAGAGAGAGAATCCCAAGCAGGCTCCATGCTGTCAGTGCAGAGCCTGACACAGGGCTTGCACTGACAAAACCGCAAGATCATGACCTGAGCTGAAACCAAGAGTTGGACACCTAACCCACTGAACCACCCAGGCAGGTGCCCCAGCACAGCAGGTTTTTTATTCTTTTTTTTTTTTTTTAATGTTTATTTTATTTTTGAGAAAAAGGGAGACAGAGTATAAGCAGGGGAGGGACAGAGAGAGAGGGAGACACAGAATCCAAAGCAGGCTCCAGGCTCTAGGCTCTGAGCTATCAGCACAGAGCCTGATGTGGGGCTTGAACCCCTGAACCATGAAATCATGACCCAAGCCGAGGTTGGACGCTTAACCAACTGACCCACCCAGGCACCCCAGTTTTTTATTCTTTAAAAAAAATTTTTTTTTAATGTTTTTTTTTATTTTTTTATTTTTTATTTTTTTTTTTTATTTTATTTTTTTAAATTTTTTTTTCAACGTTTATTTATTTTTGGGACAGAGAGAGACAGAGCATGAACGGGGGAGGGGCAGAGAGAGAGGGAGACACAGAATCGGAAACAGGCTCCAGGCTCTGAGCCATCAGCCCAGAGCCCGACGCGGGGCTCGAACTCACGGACCGCGAGATCGTGACCTGGCTGAAGTCGGACGCTTAACCGACTGCGCCACCCAGGCGCCCCTTTAATGTTTATTTTTGAAAGAGAGAGAGAGTGTGAGCAGGGAAGGGGCAGAGAGAGACAGGGAGACACAGAATCCAAAGCAGGCTCCAGGCTCTGAGCTGTCAGCACAGAGCCCGACGTGGAGCTCAAACTCAAGGACCTGAGCCAAAGTCGGACATTTAACTGACTGAGCCACTCAGGCGCCCCAGTTTTTTATTTTATTTTTTATTTTATTTTGTTTTATTTTATTTTAATTTTTTCTCATGTTTGTTTATTTTTGAGAGACAGCATGAGCAGGGGAGGGGCAGAGAGAGAGTGAGATACAGAATCTGAAGCAGGCCCGATGTGGGACTCGAACTCATGGAACGTGAGATCGTGACCTGAGCTGAAGTCGGTTGCTTAACCGACTGAGCCACCCAGGCACCCCTATTTTTTTAAATAAGAAAGAAGATTAGGTTATTTTTTAGGAGGTAATGAAAAGCACAGCTTTAATGATTCATTTTGGTACTCTAATTTACCCATTTATATAGTCTTTATTTACATACAGACTATATAAGAAACATGTACTTATTGTTTATGTCTTTCTGATTGCCTCTCTAAAAGTATAAGATTATACAGGTTTTAGTACTGTGGAATTATGTATTAATAACTTCAGTAATCCACATATGACTTATTTATCAAGACTAAAAATTAATATGGTTAGCATACCAAAAATGGTTTATATGATCTTGATAGAAAGAGGAGTCTTGAATCGTAATATGGATAACAGTGAAAATAGTCCATAATCCCTCTAAGCTCTTTATATCTTTTTTTTAACCAAACAGACTCTTAGATCCTCAGACAAACACTGAAATAGCAAACTACCCTATCTACAAAATCCTGTTCTGTGTCAGAGGGCATGATGGAACTCCTGAGAGTGACTGTTTCGCTTTCACTGAAAGTCATTACAATGCAGAGCTCTTCAGAATACACGTCTTCCGGTGCGAAATACAAGAAGCTGTAAGTCCTTACGAGAACTGTCTGCAAATGAAACTTCACCTGTACCCTCACTGTGTTGAAGTTATTGTAGTGTTTATTATGGTCACTTAAAAGCCAAATGAAATTCTGTGCTAATGTTTTATTTATTCCAGCCTGATGGGCTGAAATATAAAGAAACTAGAAGTTTGGGGAACCATAATCTTCTTGCTGAGAGTATCAGAGACCAGGGCTGCTTCTTGATTGGCTTAAATGGGCATCTTGGTTTCAGCAGTCACACATTAACAAACTGTTCTTTTAAAGCTAATTTTGTAGGATTATTTTTTATAATAAAGATATTCAGATCATCTCTAACAATTTAGGAAATTATTTTTCAGTTGGATTTCTCTTGTTCACAATCACTTCTTTTTTAAAAACCCCTTCTCATTTTAATGTTGTTTGCTTTCTAGGCCTAACAAGTTATGATAACTTAGCAAAAGACATCAATGGGGGAAAGATGTATTACTCCCCCTCCCCACACATACACAAAGCAGGTAACCTTCAGCCTTAATAAAAGTATTTTATTTCTTGTGATAACAGCCTAACACATCTGTTGTAGGTCAGCCGGATACTTTACAGTTTTGCTACTGCCTTCCGCCGTTCTGCCAAGCAGACCCCACTTTCAGCAGCTGCTGCACCCCAAACTCCTGACAGTGACATCTTTACCTTCTCTGTGTCTTTAGAAATAAAAGAAGATGATGGTAAAGGTTATTTTAGGTAGGGCATTTTATTCTATTTTTTTAAAGTGTGTATTAAAATGCTATATCATTTGTGGTTCACGAATGTCATAACTTTCATAGTATAAAATGACTGCTTTTATAGGTAGAGTTTTTTTTTTTCTTTTTTTTTTTTTTATTAGGTAGAGTTTTTTATATTGTAAGTGATAAAGAAAAAAATAGATTTGCAGAGGAAAGATTTTTTACTATTAAAAATGTTTTAGATTTTAATTCCGGTATAGTTAATATACAGTGTTATGTTTCAGGTGTACAATATAGAGATTCAAAAATTCTGTATATTACTCCATCAGTGCTCATCACAATAGGAGTTCTCTTAATTCCCTTCACCTATTTGACCCATTCCCAGCTCCCCCATCCCACCGCCAGCCACCACTCCACTGGTAACCATCATTTTGCTCTCTATAGTTTAAGAGTCTGATTTTTCGTTTGTCACTTTTTTTTCTTTGTTTGTTTGTTTCGTTTCTTAAATTCCACATAGGAGTGAAATCATATGGTATTTTTCTTTCTCTAATTTTGGAAACAGCCCAAGTGTCTATCAATAGGTTGAATGGATAAAGAAGAGGTGGTGTATATATATGTACATATACACACATAAAATGGTGTATACATACATGCATGCATATAAGGTGGTATACATGTGTATATTTATACATATATATGTTAGAATAGTACTCAGCCATAAAAAAGAATGAGATCTTGCCATTTGTAACAACATGGATGGATCTAGAGGGTATAATGCTTAAGTGAGATACGTCAAGACTGATTTCTTTCTTTTCATTCTTTTTTTTTTTTTTGGCTGAGTAATATACCATAGAATGAATGTGTGTGTGTGTTGTGTATGTATTGTATACACAACACACGCACATATATGCACACATGCACATATCTATACATACATATACACACCCTACATCTTCTTTGTCCATTCATCTATTGATGGACACTTGGCCTGCATCCATAATTGGGCTGTTGTAAATAATGCTGCAGTAAACATAGGAGTGCCTATATCTTTTTTAATTAATGTTTTCATATTCTATGTGTAAATACCCAGTAGTGGAATTACTGGATCATTTGGTAATTCTATTTTTAATTTTTTGAGGAACCTCCATATGGTTTTCCATAGTGGCTGTACCAGTTTGCATTCCTACAAACTATTCACAAGGGTTCCTTTTTCTCCATATCCTCGCCAGCACTTGGTATTTCTTGTCTTTTTTGATACTAGCCATTCTGACACATGTGAGATGATATCTCATTGTGGTTTTGATTTGCATTTCCCCAATGATTAGTTATGTTGAGCATCTTATCATATGTTTGTTGGCCACCTGTATGTCATTTCTTTTTATGTCTTCTACCCGTTTTTAAATTGGATTATTTGCTTTTTGGGTGTTGAGTTGTATAAGTTCTTTATATATTTTGGATACTAAACCTTTATTGGATATATGTCATTTGCAAATATCTTCTCCAGTTCAGGAGGTTGTCTTTTAGTTTTGTTGATTGTTTCCTTTGCTGTGCAGAAGCTTTTTATTTTGATGTAGTCCCAATAGTTTATTTTTGCTTTTGTTTCCCTTGCCTCGGGAGACATATCTAGAAAAATATTGCTGTGGCCCTGTGTCAGAGAAGTTACTGCCTGTGCTGTCACCTAGGATTTTTATGGTTTTAGGTCTCACATTTAGATCTTTAATCCATTTTGAGTTTATTTTTGTGTATGGTGTAAGAAAGTGGTCCAGTTTCATTCTTTCACATGTTGCTGTCCAATCTTCCCAGCATGATTTGTTGAAGAGACTGTCTTTTTCCCATTGTATATTCATTCCTCCTTTGTCAAAGATTAATTGACCATATAATTGTGGGTTTATTTCTGGGCTCTCTATTCTGTTCCATTGATCTATGTGTCTGTTTTTGTGCCAGTACCACACTGTTTTGCTTACTGCAGCTTTATAGTGTATCTTGAAATCTGGGATTATGATACCTTCACTTCTGTTCTTTTTCTTTTTTCAGATGTTAATTTTGAGAGAGCAAGAGCACATGCGTGTGAGCGGGGATCAGGACAGAGAGAGAGAATCCCAAGCAGATCCCAAATAGATTGAGCAGGGCTAGATCTCAGGAACTGTGAGATCATGACCTGAGCTGAAATCAAGAGGCAGATACTTAACCGACTGATCCATGCAGGCTCCCCTTGTTCTTATTTTTCAAGACTGTGCTGGCTATTCAGAGTCTGTTGTGATGCCATACAAAATTTAGGACTAATTTTTCTAGTTCTGTAAAAAATGTTGGTATTTTGGTAGAGACTGAATTAAATCTGTAGATTGCTCTGGACAGTATGGACGTGTTAACATTTGTTCTCTCAGTCCATGAGCGTGGAATGTCTTTCCATTTCTTTGTGTTGTCCTCAGAGTACAGGGCTTTCACCTCTTTGGTTAAGTTTACTCCTAGGTATTTTATTATTTTTGGTGCAGTTGTAAATGGGACTGTTTTCTTAATTTCGCTTTTCCAGAGACAATATTTGAAGAATTTTGAAGCTATTAAAAAAAATTCTTTCATGTGGGAAAATATGTCCTATTACCATGTTCTTTTAGACTGCTGATGTGAAATATGACAGAAGCTAAGCCTGCTGGATTTGTAGCTGCTTTTGTTTTGCTGGGTTTTTTGGTCTTATTGGCTGGTTACTTTGTTTTAATAATCTAAAGATCTTAAGGCTGTTGAAATCAAGTTTTACTATTATAGTTTATCTGTATACATTGGAAGAGAAGAAATGAGGTATGTGTGTCTGAAGTCTTAACCTTGCAGATAGGGTCAGAAATAACTGGCTTGGGGTTTTAGGTATAATGATAATTCTTGGTAGTGAAAAGAACTCTGGGACAGAAATAAAAACTTTAGTTTAATTATTGTTACTATTAACACTGTGGCCTTTTCCAAGTTTCTTTATATCTCCTGGCAGAGGTTTCCTTATCTATAAAATGAGGTGGCTAGATTCTAAAGTCCTTTCTAACTTTAAAATACTGTGGTCACAAGATGATCGATTTTTCTTTTCCCTCCATAACCCGTATCACACATTGGGTGCTTCCTGGATCATAATTGATTGCTGCATATTAAAGTCTCTTTCCTCCTTGACTACCTCATAAAATGAGTAAAATGGAATTACATCAAAATATGAATGATTTTCTACTAGTTTGCTTTTAAATTAGAAAGCACAATGGCTGGTTCATTTGTTTTGGGTAACGCTTGGTCTCCCTGCAGACTTTTGGAACTATCCTGCCATCTGGTGGCAAATTTAGTGTACCGTGCAGCTTCACCTTTGATTTGTTCACTGAAGTATGAGACTTTGCTGTGTGGTGTGTGCCTTGCCATCAGCTGTGTTTCTGCTCTCACAGCAACCAACACTGGGATGTGCTGCTTCCCACCGAATGCATACCTACCCTAGGAAGTGGAAATTATAATCTACGAACTTTGTAATAGTTATTTTCCATTTTAAGGAACAAAAGTTTCTTTAAACTGCATTTTTTTTTCTTTAGTTAAGATATTTATGTAGATCCTGTTTGTAAATTTCAATTACAAATAGAAACAATTCTAAGCTCTCTCAGAACCATTAGGACTAGTTTTCTTCCTTCTGAACTCAGGCATGTTCAAGGTAGATCAGTCATCCCTGTTCCATTCACCCTCATACCAAGGAAATACTATATGGAAATGCCATATAGAAAATTTCTGGATGGCCATTTTGCTCTTCACATTTGTTGGGGCTTTGTTCTGTTTTTGTTAATGTGATTTTATTGAATTTGTAGTTTATAGTAGAAAAGAGTGTTGTGTAGCCTTATTATAATGAACTTGTTGAGAAGTTCTTTATCAGATTGAACTTGCTGAATGCAAGTTTTTTTAAACCAGTGATTCTGTAATATCTACAGAATTTATCTACAGAAATAATCACTGAGATATGGAGAGAATTATCAAGATGGTTGCTCCTCTTAACACTATATATAATAACAAAATTAAAAAGTGGAAATTGAATGTTGGCCAAAATAGCATGATTAAAGTATGATGCATTTCATAATATTAAGTATCGAAACATTATGTTGTATACCCCAAGTTAACATAATGTTGAATGTCAGTTATATTTCACTAAAAACATAATATAATAGTGCACCCATATGACTTAGCACCTATCCAAAAAATAACAGTATATATAAGTAACCATAGCACAACATAAATTGTGGTTTTACTATAACATAAATATACATAAAGTGCTGTGGCAAGAATTAGTGTCTTCTTTTCGTCCCTGAAAAAGTATACTTCTTATGTTAATTAAAATTGGAAATCTACTTTCCATTTAGCCCTTGGGAAGATGGAGCATTTTCACTTATACCATTCAAAGCACTTTTTTTGTCTCATTTAATCTACCACCTAACCCTATTAGATATGCTGGGTATTTAATATATTCCTTGTTTTATGGGTAAAGAAACCCAGAGAAGTTAAGCCTGGACCTCAGTATTGTAATTTATACAGTAGGAAGTAAATGTGAAATTATTTGGGTGGATCCATTCAGTGATATAATGACAATACTAGAAATACAATCCAGGGGCGCCTGGGTGGCACAGTTGGTTAAGCCACCCATTTCGGCTCAGGTCATGATCTCTGTGTTTAAGTTCCACATCAGGCTGACACCTCAGAGCCTGGAGCCTGCTTGGAATTCTGTGACGCCCTCTCTCTCTGCCCCTCCCCTGCTATTTCTCTCCCTCACCTCTCTCCTCTTTCAGTCTCAAAAATAAACATTAAAAAAAAAAAAAAAAAAAAGGAAGAAATTTAATCTAGAGTCCCTGACAGTAATGAAGCGAACTTCCACTGCTTAACAGTCTCCACTCTGCTTCCTGTTAATATAGTTTTTCCTTGCACTTCAGCCTTAGGACACCGGAAGCAACTTTATATCTTTTGTCTTTTTAAATACTGCTGAAAGGTGGGATTATGTGTATTTCTGTGTCAGCACGCACAGAACATAAACACTAGTGTATCTGTTATCAGTTGAAAATTGATAACCTGTCTATATCCTTATAGATGAAATTTCTGTCAACCACAAATACTTTTAACAGTTTGGTATGGAGTTTTTCTTTGCAGATGTTTGTCATTTCTAGACTCCTTTGATAAGGTTCTTTGATTTTCTAATCTGTTTCATGCAGGGTTTTTGAGTTGGTTACTGTGTAAGTGCAGATGGTCTTCAAACTAATTTTATTTCTTCAGAGCCACTTTTTAGTTTGAGTAGGTACTCAGAACTCTCATGTAGCCTTTTCTAATATCTTCTAATGGTTCTGCTGCCATTTTTTTTTGAGTTGTATAGCACTAAGACATAATTTATATTTGCTGCATGTTGGCTGATTGCCATAGGCAGATGTTTGCCTTTGAGAACAAAGGAGCTAGAGCAGGTGGTGTGTGAGAGAGTAGGAGATTATTTTGGTAAACTCTAATTTTAAGAATATTTTCAACTTTTTTCTTAAGGTAATGTTTAACTGTATCATTAGTATTGTTTTTATAATGCCTGCACATGTTTACAGTGTTATCACTGCTTGAGGGAAGTGTTAGGCAACAGCTTACTTTTTGGCCATATCTTATATCTCTGTTATTTTTTGAAGGCACCTTGTTTTGAAATTCAAAGACTCCATGATTAGGTATTTTTTCTTTATTTAAACAAATAAGGCAATAATTATAAAAAAAAAAAAAAACCTGACTAAACTGAAAAGAAACTAATGTTTTTTTGAGTGTCTGTGCTAGATGCTATGCTAAGTGCTTTACAAATATCTAACTTAATTTTTACAGCAACAGAAAATTAAAAAAACTAAAGACATTTTAGGGAGCATAAGAGCGTTTTTTCTAGCTTAAATACATTGTTTAGCGGATTACATACAGTAATGGTAATATTTTCACATTAAGAGGCAGATGATGAGTTTTAAATTTCTGTTATGATTTGAAACCAGGCACAGAAAAGAATCCTAGATTCAAGAGAAGTTGTTCTAGTATATGTCATAAGAAAATACTTTGCAAAATTAATGAAACATGTTGTCCTACAGTGCAGTTCCTAAGGAGAAGGACAGACAATGCTTTAAACTTCGCCAAGGAACTGATAAAAAGATTGTCATCTATGTGCAACAAACAACTAATAAAGAACTTGCCATTGAAAGGTAAACATTTTTAGTAAATTCAGCTTAAATATAAATTCTAGTTTTTATCAGTCTAGTGGAGTAACCATATACTATATTCAACAATGTATTTGCAGGGTGCCTGGGTGGCTCAGTCGGTTGAGCATCCAGCTCTTGAATTCAGCTCAGGTCATGATCCCAGAGTCATGGGATCGAGCCCAATGCTGGGCTCTGTGCTGAACGTGGAGCCTGGTCGAGATTCTCTATCTCCCTCCACTTTTCTGTCCTGCTCTCTCTCTCTCTCTCTCTCTCTCTCTTTCTTTAAAAAAAAAAAACAAAAACAAACACACACACATCTATATATGTATATATATATATTCCCATATATATGAAAAATATGTTATTCTCTGGGGAATTCTTTTGGTTATTGAAGTGAATATTTCATTCACTGTGACTTATCTCCCATAAATCTGCAGCTAATATGCTGACTTCAACTGTGTGATAATAAAAGCCAAGCAGAATTTGTTTATGTAAATTCAAGAATTAAGGATTATTTGGGCAGTAGTTAATTTATTAATAATTTTAATGTGTCCTTTATCCATCAAGAAGAATTTTAGGTGACCTAATTTAAACATCTTGTTTGTGTTATTTTTTTTCCAAATTTATGTCTCTTTTCTTTTTTTGGCAGGTGTTTTGGTCTTCTCCTTAGCCCAGGAAAAGATGTACGAAATAGTGACATGCACTTGTTAGATTTGGTAAGGATTGCTTTTTTTAAAAAAAAATTTTTATTTTTATTTTTTAAATATGAAATTTATTGTCAAATTGGTTTCCATACAACACCCAGTGCTCATCCCAAAAGGTGCCCTCCTCAATACCCATCACCCCCCTCCCCCCTGCCACCCCCCCGTCAACCCTCAGTTTGTTCTCAGTGTTTCACAGTCTCTTATGTTTTGGCTCCCTCCCTCTCTTTTTTTTTCCTTCCCCTCCTCCATGGTCTTCTGTTAACTTTCTCAGGATCCACATGACAGTAAAACATATGGTATCTGTCTTTCTCTGTATGACTTATTTCATTTAGCATAACACTCTCCAGTTCCATCCACGTTGCTACAAAAGGCCATATTTCATTCTTTCTTATTGCCATGTAGTATTCCATTGTGTATATAAACCACAATTTCTTTATCCATTCATCAGTTGATGGACATTTAGGCTCATTCCATAATTTGGCTATTGTTGAAAGTGCTGCTAGAAACATTGGGGTAAAAGTGCCCCTATGCATCAGCACTCCTGTATCCCTTGGGTAAATTCCTAGCAGTGCTACTCCTGGGTCATAGGTTAGATCTACTTTTAATTTTTTGAGGAACCTCCACACTGTTTGCCAGAGCGGGTGCACCAGTTTGCATTCCCACCAACAGTACAAGAGGGTTCCTGTTTCTCCACATCCTCTCCAGCATCTATAGTCTCCTGATTTGTTCATTTTAGCCACTCTGAGTGGCATGAGGTGGTATCTGAGTGTGGCTTTGATTTGTATTTCCCTGATGAGGAACGACGTTGAGCATTTTTTCATGTGCCTGTTGGCCATCCGGATGTCTTCTTTAGAGAAGTGTCTATTCATGTTTTTCTGCCCATTTCTTCACTGGATTATTTGTTTTTCAGGTGTGGAGTTTGATGAGCTCTTTATACATTTTGGATACTAGCTCTTTGTCTGATATGTCATTTGCAAATATCTTTTCTCATTCCGTTGGTTGCCTTTTAGTTTTGTTGATTGTTTGTTTCCTTTGCAGTGCAGAAGCTTTTTATCTTCATGAGGTCCCAACAGTCCATTTTTGCTTTTAATTCCCTTGCCTTTGGGGATGTGTCAAGTAAGAAATTGCTGCGGCTGAGGTCAGAGAGGTTTTTTTTCCTGCTTTCTCCTCTAGGGTTTTGATGGTTTCCTGTCTCACATTCAGGTCCTTTATCCATTTTGAGTTTGTTTTTGTGAATGGTGTAAGTGGTCTAGTTTCATCCTTCTGCATGTTGCTGTCCAGTTCTCCCAGCACCATTTGTTAAAGAGACTGTCTTTTTTCCACTGGATATTCTTTCCTGCTTTGTCAAAGATTAGTTGGCCATATTTTTGTGGGTCTAGCTCTGGGGTTTCGGTTCTATTCCATTGGTCTATGTGCCTGTTTTTGTGCCAATACCATGCTGTCTTGATGATGACAGCTTTGTAGTAGAGGCTAAAGTCTGGGATTGTGATACCTCCCGCTTTGGTCTTCTTCAAAATTACTTTGGCTATTCGGGGCCTTTTGTGGTTCCATACAAATTTTAGAATTGCTTGTTCTAGCTTCGAGAAGAATGCTGGTGCAATTTTGACTGGGATTGCATTGAATGTGTAGATAGCGTTGGGTAGTATTGACATTTTAACAATATTTATTCTTCCAATCCACGAGCACGGAATGTTTTTCCATTTCTTTATATCTTCTTCAATTTCCTTCATAAGCTTTCTATAGTTTTGAGCATACAGATCTTTTTCATCTTTGGTTAGGTTTATTCCTAGGTATTTTATGCTTCTTGGTGCAATTGTGAATGGGATCAGTTTCTTTATTTGTCTTTCTGTTGCTTCATAATTAGTGTATAAGAATGCAACTGATGAATCGGAAACAGGCTCCAGGCTCTGAGCCATCAGCCCAGAGCCCGACGCGGGGCTCGAACTCATGGACCGCGAGATCGTGACCTGGCTGAAGTCGGACGCTTAACCGACTGCGCCACCCAGGCGCCCCTGGGATCAGTTTCTTTATTTGTCTTTCTGTTGCTTCATAATTAGTGTATAAGAATGCAACTGATTGCTGTACATTGATTTTGTATCCTGCAACTTTGCTGAATTCATGTGTCAGTTCTAGCAGACTTTTGGTGGAGGTTATTGGGTTTTCCATGTATAATATATCATATGCAAAAAGTGAAACTTGACTTCATTGCCAATTTTGATGCCTTTGATTTTCTTTTGTTGTCTGATTGCTGATGCTAGAACTTCCAACACTATATTAAACAACAGCAGTGAGAGTGGACATCCCTGTCGTGTTCCTGATCTCAGGGAGAAAGCTCTGTTTTTCCCCATTGAGGATGATATTAGCTGTGGGCTTTTCATAAATGGCTTTTGTGATGTTTAAGTATGTTCCTTCTATCCCGACTTTCTCGAGGGTTTTTATTAAGAAAGTTGCTGAATTTTGTCAAATGCCTTTTCTGCATCGATTGACAGGATCATATGGTTCTTATCTTTTCTTTTATTAATGTGATGTATCACATTGATTGATTTGCGAATGTTGAACCAGCCCTGCGGTCCAGGAATGAATCCCACTTGATCATGGTGAATAATTCTTTTTATATGCTGTTGAATTCGATTTGCTAGTATCTTGTTGAGAATTTTTGCATCCATATTCATCAGGGATATTGGCCTGTAGTTCTCTTTTTTTTACTGGGTCTTTGTCTGGTTTGGGAATCAAAGTAATGCTGGCTTCATAGAATGAGTGGAAGTTTTCCTTCCCTTTCTGTTTTTTGGAACAGCTTGACAAGGATAGGTATTATCTCTGCTTTAAATGTCTGGTAGAATTCCCCTGGGAAGCCATCTGGTCCTGGACTCTGTTGGGAGATTTTTGATAACTGATTCAATTTCTTTACTGGTTATGGGTCTGTTCAAGCTTTCTATTTCTTCCTGTTTGAGTTTTGGGAGTGTGTGGGTGTTTAGGAATTTGTCCATTTCTTCCAGGTTGTTCAGTTTGTTGGCATAAAATTTTTCATAGTATTCTGATAATTGCTTGTATTTCTGAGGGATTGGTTGTAATAATTCCATTTTCATTTATGATTTTATCTATTTGGGTCATCTCCCTTTTCTTTTTGAGAAGCCTGGCTAGAGGTTTGTCAATTTTGTTTATTTTTTCAAAAAACCAACTCTTGGTTTCATTGATCTGCTCTACAGTTTTTTTAGATTCTATATTGTTTATTTCTGCTCTGATCTTTATTTTTTCTCTTCTTCTGCAGGGTTTCGGGTGTCTTTGCTGTTCTGCTTCTATTTCCTTTAGGTGTGCTGTTAGATTTTGTATTTGGGATTTTTCTTGTTTCTTGAGATAGGCCTGGATTGCAATGTATTTTCCTCTCAGGACTGCCTTCGCTGCATCCCAAAGCATTTGGATTGTTGTATTTTCATTTTCATTTGTTTCCATATATTTTTAAATTTCTTCTCTAATTGCCTGGTTGACCCATTCATTCTTTAATAGGGTGTTCTTTAACCTCCATGCTTTTGGAGGTTTTCCAGACTTTTTCCTGTGGTTGATTTCAAGCTTCATAGCATTGTGGTCTGAAAGTATGCATGGTATGATCTCAATTCTTGTATACTTATGAAGGGCTGTTTTGTGACCCAGTATGTGATCTATCTTGGAGAATGTTCCATGTGCACTCGAGAAGAAAGTATATTCTGTTGCTTTGGGATGCAGAGTTCTAAATATATCTGTTAAGTCCATCTGATCCAATGTATCATTCAGGGCCCTTGTTTCTTTATTGATCCTGTGTCTAGATGATCTATCCATTGTTGTAGGTGGAGTATTAAAGTCCCCTGCAATTACCACATTCTTATCAATAAAGTTGCTTATGTTTGTGATTGATTGTTTTATATATTTGGGGGCTCCCGTATTTGGCGCATAGACATTTATAATTGTTAGCTCTTCCTGATAGATAGACCCTGTAGTTATTATATAATTCCCTTCTTCCTCTCTTGTTACAGCCTTTAATTTAAAGTCTAGTTTGTCTAAGTATGGCTACTCCAGCTTTCTTTTGACTTCCAATGGCATGATAAATAGTTCTCCATCCCCTCACTTTGAATCTGAAGGTGTCCTCAGGTCTAAAATGAGTCTCTTGTAGACAGCAAATAGATAGGTCTTGTTTTTTTTTTTTTTTTTTATCAATTCTGATACCCTATGTCTTTTGGTTGGCGCATTTAGTCCATTTACGTTTAGTGTTATTATAGAAAGATATGGGTTTGGAGTCATTGTGATGTCTGTAGGTTTCATGCTTGTAGTGATGTCTCTGGTACTTTGTGGTCCTTGCAACATTTCACTCACAGAATCCCCCTTAGGATCTCTTGTAGGGCTGGTTTAGTGGTGATGAATTCCTTCAGTTTTTGTTTGTTTGGGAAAACCTTTATCTCTCCTTCTATTCTGAATGACAGACTTGCTGGATAAAGGATTCTTGGCTGCATATTTTTTCTGTTTATCACATTGACGATTTCCTGCCATTGCTTTCTGGCCTGCCAAGTTTCAGTAGATAGGTCTGCCAGTAGTCTTACCGGTCTCCCTTTATATGTTAGAGCATGTTTATCCCTAGCTGCTTTCAGAATTTTCTCTTTATCCTTGTATTTTGCCAGTTTCACTATGATATGTCGTGCAGAAGATCGATTCAAGTTACGTCTGAAGGAAGTTCTCTGTGCCTGTTGGATTTCAATGCCTTTTCCTTCCTCAGATCAGGGAAGTTCTCAGCTATGATTTCTTCAAGTACATCTCAACACCTTTCTTTCTTCCTCCTGTGGAATCCCTGTTACACGTATATTATTGTGTTTCATCGTATCACTTAGTTATCTAATTCTCCCCTCATACTCCTGGATTTTTTTATCTCTTTTTCTCAGTGTCCTCTTTTTCCATAATTTTATCTTCTAATTCACCTATTCTCTCCTCTGCCTCTTCATTCCAAGCTGTGGTCGCCTCCATTTTATTTTGCACCTCACTCATAGCATTTTTTAGCTCCTCATGACTATTTCTTATTCCTTTGATCTCTGTAGCAATAGGTTCTCTGCTGTCCTCTATGCTTTTTTCAAGCCCAGCGATTAATTTTATGACTATTATTCTAAATTCTTGTTCTGTTATATTGCTTAAATTGTTTTTGATCAATTCGTTAGCTGTCGCTACTTCCTGGAGTTTCTTTTGAGGGGAGTTCTTCTTTTTGTCATTTTGGATAGTCTCTGGGGTCGTGCGGAACTGCAGGGCACTTCCCCTATGCTGTCTGGAGTAACTTGTGTTGGTGGGCACGGCTGCAATCAGACCCAATGTCTGCCCCCAGCCCACCGCTGGGGCCACAGTCAGACTGGTGTGTACCTTATCTTCCCCTCTCCCAGGGGCAGGACTCACTGTGGAGTGGTGTGGCCCCTGTCTGGGCTACTTGCACACTGCCAGGCTTGTGGTGCTGCTTCTGTGGGATCTGGCGTATCAGCCGGGGTGGATCCGCAAGTTGCACAGGGCGGGGAAGGGTAGGCTCAGCTCACTTTGCCTTCGGTGGTCTGCTGCGGCAGGTGCCCTGTGGCACCGGGAGGGGGGGCAGACCCGTTGGAGGGATGGATCCACAGAAGCACAGCATTGAGTGTTTGTGGGTGCAAGCAAGTTCCGTGAAGGGAACTGGTTCCCTTTGGGATTTTGGCTGGGGATGGTGAGGGAGATGGCGCTTCCTAGCACCTTTGTTCCCCGCTGAGCTGAGCTGTGTCTTCTGGGGCTCAACATCTCTCCCTCCCAGTGTCCTCTTGCCCTCCCTGCTCTCCGAGCAGAGCTCTTGACTTGTAACATTCCAGATGTTAAGTACCACTGGATGTCAGAACTCACTCCATCTGGCCCCTCTGCTTTTGCAAGCCAGACTTGGGGGCTCTGCCTTGCTGTGTGGGCTGCCCCTCCACCGCCCGGCTCCCTCCTGCCAGTCCGTGTAGTGCGCACCGACGCTATGCCCTTCCTGCCCTCTTCCGGGGGCATCTTGTCTACGCTTGGCTGTGGAGAGTCCATTCTGCTAGTCTTCTGGCGGTTTTCTGGGTTATTTAGGCAGATGTGGGTGGAATCTAAGTGATCAGCAGGACGAGGTGAGCCCAGCGTCCTCCTACGCCGCCATCTTCCTCTTTGTACCCTGTCTTTCTGTCCTGGAGAAGGCCTTCCAGAGAAACAGGCACCCCACAAGTGCTAAAGCCATGAGCTCTGTCCAAGTCACAGAGTTTGAGGTGTGGTGTTCTCCGCCCAGTCCGCATGGGCTTGTTGCTCCTCAAAGTGGGCGTGAGCCCCGCCCCCCTACACAGGCTGCTGCCTTGTGACTCCCACAATCTTTTTTTTTTTTTTTTTTAAGTTAATATACTATTTCCTTGATCATGTTTTCACTTTATCTCAGCCTGAATTTGGTGTTAAAGCACGTTTATCAAAGTGTTCTTGTGAGCTATAATAGCAGTAAACAAAGATAAGGGTATTTCCTTATTTCTGAATTGCTATTTACTAGTCTGGTCTTAGACCCATTTAGTCTTAACCTTGGTTTCTTGACTGTGTAATAGTGAATAATCCTTGTTTATAATTTAGGGTTAAAGTGGGAGTCAGAAAATTCGTGAGAGAAGTGTTTACAAACTACTGTGAATTTTATAAAAGTCGGTGGTATTAGTATTGTTGCTTTTATGTGAAAATCTTTATTTTCAAAACTAAAATTTATGTGATAATTATTCACTTGACAACAGAATTCAGCATAGACTTAGGTGGTTAAGTTTCTCTGATGTTTGTACAATTTGATACGATCTACAAGCGTTTACTTTATAACTTTTAGGAACAATTATATAAACAGTTGGCACATCTTTAATTTTAACTGTAATTAGTGTCATTCACATATATTTCTACCTTTTTAAAAAATATCTGACCCTTTTTCATACTATATTTTTGCAATTTCTCTATTTTCTAAAGGCAGCAAAATGGCAGTTAGCAGTTAACTTATTTTGGCATTTATGTTTGTTTTTATTCTTTTCTTCAGGAATCTATGGGCAAAAGTTCTGATGGAAAGTCCTATGTCATCACTGGGAGTTGGAATCCAAAATCTCTGCCTTTTCAAGTTGTAAATGAAGAAACTCCTAAAGGTGATGCAGATTGCTGACACCATGAACAGAAATTTTAGTCCCAAGAAGATACCCAAACCTTAGGACCACTTATTTCACAAATATCCAGTGTTTTTTTTAATTGTAGTGAAACCAAAGAATTTGTATAGGTCTTTGAGGTTGTTATGAAATTTAACTGTAAACAAAGTATCATTTTTCCCCACTTACTTTCCCCCCCCTCTTAATTTTTCCCTTTCCTGCTTTTTTTCTACTTATGTATTTATTTGTATACAAAATTCTAAGTTTTATTTATTTTTGTAGCAATAATATATGCATATATGGTTAAAAATTAAAAGGATATGTAAGGAAAAGTAGAAGTCTACCATGGTCCTCAGGGCCCCATCCCAAGGGGACCACCAATTTTTTATGTAGATTTTCAGATACTCTGTGCTCAAGGTGTTTCATCCTCCTCATGAATGTCATTTAGTGGCTGTATAATATTCTGTCCTGAAAAATGTAACCTTGTAGTGCCTCTTATTGAGCATTTATTTTCCCCTTCATTTTTTCTTGTTATTCACAGCACTATAGGTAAATGGATAAATCAACCAAGATTTTAGAAATTGAGAATCCCCTGTATGGGTAAGAGTGGCATGAATAGGCCGTATGCACTTTTACAAAACAATCTGACAGTATGTTTCATAAACTTTAAAGTATCTAATGCTGTCACTAGTTCCAAGGAGTGTACCCAAGCAAAGAATTCTCAATACAGAAAAAGAATTTTCAAAACAGTAATTTATGTGATTATTTTAGATTTTTATTTAATTGATATATTACTTTAAGGTATCTTGAAAGTTTGTTACAAAAGTGATTTAACAATAATTGTATGAGCAAATGTATTTCCATTTTTTTATTTGCTTTTCCCCTCTCTAGATAAAGTGCTGTTTATGACCACAGCTGTTGATTTGGTAATAACAGAAGTACAGGAGCCTGTTCGATTTCTCATAGAGACAAAAGTCCGTGTTTGCTCACCTAATGAGAGATTATTCTGGCCCTTCAGCAAACGTAGTACCACTGAAAATTTCTTTTTGAAACTAAAACAGGTACTGTTCTTTTTTGTAACTATGGGAGGGGAGTAGATAAGAAAGGAGAAACTGTTTTTGAAGCTGATTTATCATTATGCTGTCCCTTAGATCTTTAAGCAGTCACATGTATTTTAAACATACTAAGAGGAAAAATTGCCTTTTATTTTTACCCACCTATTTATCATTTTTTTTGCTCTTCATTTCTTCCTGAAGAACCAAATTTCTGTCTGATTTCACTTGCCTTCAATCCAAAGACCTTACTTTAGCATTTCTTCTAGTGCTGATCTACTAAAGGCATAACTCGTAGAGGAACTTCCTTTTTTAAAATTTACTTATTCTCAAGTTAGTCAACATACAGTGTTAGTCTTGGCTTCAAGAGTAGAACCCAGTGATTCATCACTTAACGTATAACAGAGTGCTCACCTCAACAAGTGCGCTGCTTAATGCCCACCATCACCATTTCCCTCATCCCTATCAATCCTCAGTTTGTTCTCTGTATTTAAGAGTCTTTTATGGTTTGCCCCTTTCTGTTTTTATCTTATTTTTCCTACCCTTCCCCTATGATCATCTGTTAAGTTTCTCACATTCCACATATGAGTGAAATCATGTGATACCTGTCTCTGACTTATTTTGCTTGGCATAATACCCTCCAGTTCCATCCACATTGTTGCAAATGGCAAGATTTCACAGAAGAACTTCTTTATCTGAAAATGTTTTTATTTCACTTGCATTCCAGTGGGATATTTTCACTGGCTGTAGGATTCTGTGTTGACATTTTTTTTTTCAGCACTGTGAAGATGTCATCCCACCATCTTCTGGCTCTCATTGTTTTTGATGTGAAGTCAAAATGCATTTATATTGTTCCTCTGTATGTAATGAGTCATTTTTTTCTGGCTGCTTTTAAGATTATTTTTTATCTTTGGTTTTCAGACATTTAAATATGATGTGTCAGGTGTTTTATTCTTTCTTATCTTCCTTGGGATTTGCTGAGCTTCTTGAATTTTTAAATTTATGTTTTGTTTTGTTTACCAGTTTTGAGGGAAATTTGGTCTTTCAACCTTTTATCTGGCCCCATCTCTCTTTTCTCTCATAGGATTCAAGTTACATATATTTTAGTCCTTTTGATATTATCCCACAGATCTCTGTTTTGTTTTTTGTTTTTTGTTTTAATTTATTTATTTTTTTCTGTTTTCTTCAGGTATAGGAGACTCTGTTTTGCTCTATCTTAAAGTTGGTTTGCCCCTCCCCCCCCTTTTTTTTTATCATCCCCAGTTTGCTGTTAAGCCCATTCAATGAATTTTTTTACATTTCAGATCTTATATGTCCATTTGCGTTTTTTATACTTTCTTATAAGATTTCTTTGTTCATTTATGCAGATTTTCTCTTACATCCTTGAGCATGTTTATAATATTCTTTAAAAATTCTTAACTGCTGATTCTAATGTCTGGTGAGTCACATTTTCCTTTTTCTTTGTCTAGTAATTTTGTATTGTGTAGTAGACATTTTCAAAAATTTTTTTTTTTTTCAACGTTTTTATTTATTTTGGGGACAGACAGAGACAGAGCATGAATGGGGGAGGGGCAGAGAGAGAGGGAGACACAGAATCGGAAACAGGCTCCAGGCTCCGAGCCATCAGCCCAGAGCCTGACGCGGGGCTTGAACTCACGGACCGTGAGATCGTGACCTGGCTGAAGTCGGACGCTTAACCGACTGCGCCACCCAGGCGCCCCTGTAGTAGACATTTTCAGTAATAGATTGTTACGGTCTGTTATGTTGTGGTCTCTTAGTTTAAGAAAAAAATCTGTCATTTAATTTGGTCAAAGTCAAATTCCATTCTCTTTTTCCTGTGGTGGGCAGCAGATGAACTGTTTCCTTCTTTTAGCTTCTCTTGACTTCAGTTGCCCCACTACTTCTCCCTTTTTTGCTTTCCTTTGTATCAAAACTTATTGAAAAAAAGCAAGTTCATAGTGACCTAAATTGCTAAATCTGTGATCAGTCTGAGTTTTCATCTTCCTTGGCATGTCAGCAGAATATGATACAGGTGATCACTCCTGCCTTCTTATCCCTCTTTCACTGTCACTTTCAGGACATCTCCAATTTACCATGTCCAAGAAGATCGCATTATTTCACCTCCTGACCCCCAAAATACTTTACTTGTCTGTCTTTACTATTTCAGTTCATGGATATCTTCTCCTAATTATTGCTTAGGCCAAGAATTTTACTTTTATTTTTTTTATTTTTATTTTTTTTATATCTTTTGATTATTTATTCATAAAATTTTTTTAATGTTTATTTTTTGCGAGAGAGAGAGACAGAGCGCAAGCAGGGGAGGGGCAGAGAGAGAGGGAGACACAGAATCCTGAGCAGACTCCTGGCTCTGAGCTGTCAGCACAGAGCCTGACGCGGGGCTCAAACTCACAGACCGCGAGATCATGACCTGAGCTGAAGTCTGGTGCTTAACTGACTGAGCCACCCAGGCACCCCTTACTTTTATTTTTTATACCCATATCCACTCTGTCAGGAAATTCTATTTACTATTTTACTTTCAAAACATATCTAAATATGGCTACTTCTTACCATTTAGATTATGTTAACCTCACATCTGAATCATCACTTTTACCTGAGTTACTGTAGTAGCATCTTCACTCATCTCCCTGTTTCTTTGTTTTCCCTCCTTTTGATATGTTCTCAACATAGCAGCCTAAGATAAAATCAGGTCATTTTTCTGCTTGTAACCCTTTAAACCTATTTTACTCTATAAAAACTAGAGTCCTTACAGTGTTCTTATAAGACCCTATCCAGTCTGCTGCTGTTTAGATCATAAACTAATTTCTCTCTTACTGGTCTTGTTTGCTTCCTTGGCTCTAACCATGTGCTTAGGGCCTTTGCTATTAACTATCTCTTCTGCCTAAAATGGTCTTCCCCCTTTTCCCACTTGCTGTTATTCGCCTCCTTCAAGTCCTCATCTTTAAGTTTTTGCTCAGATTTACATCTTAACAATTCATGACTGCCACATTTAACACTGCAGTTTGTCCACTCTTCCACTGGTGCTGCCAGTCACCCCCACCCCCATGCTAATATACATATTTTAAATTTTGTACAAGACTTTTAACTTCCAATATATGCCATATAATATACTTAATTTTATTTTGCTTATTATCTGTTTTTCCTGTTAGAAACCTCTACTAAGGCAGCATTCCTGATTTGCCTTGTTCACTGATTTATCCCAAGCATCTAAAACCTAGTAGTTCTCAGTAAATATTTGTTGACTTGATTTTATTTACATGTTCAATCTTCTGTTTTACAAAATTCTAACATTGCTTGTCAATTTAATTGAATGTACTTAAAAAAATTTTTTTAATGTTTTTATTTATTTTTGAGAAAGGAGAGACAGAGTACTAGTGGGGAAGGGCAGAGAAAGAAGGAGATACAGAATCTAAAGCAGGCTACAGGCTCTGAGCTGTCAGCACAGAGCCCAACATGGGGCTCGAAACTCACAAACTGTGAGATCATGACCTTAGCTGAAGTCGGAGGCTTAACTGACTGAGCCACCCAGGCGTCCCTTGAATGTACTTTTTGATAGCGATAAATATTTTGATTGCAGTGTATTCCAAGTTAGTCCTTTTGGTTATAGTTAGAAAAAGGTGGCAAACATCACAGGAATAGAGATTTCTCTTCAGTGTTTTCTTAGGAGACAGAAAGTAAACCTGGGTCCTAGCACTGTTTTCCCAGGTCTTCACTGTGGCAGCAGAAAAGAATTAGCATAATGTTATCAGCTCTGGAGTCAGAGTATATCGATTTTACCACTAACTAGCTTTATGACTTTGAGCAAGTACCACCAACTCTGTGAGCCTGTTTACTCAACTGTAAAATGGCAGTGTTTTAATCTTGCTCATAGTGTTATTATGACATTAAGTGAGAAACCGTACAACACACTTGGCACATAGTATGTTCTTCATACATTTTAGCTATTATTCAGAGGACTGTGGAACCTTAGTGGGACAGAGGAAGAATAAAAAATTCTAAATCATGAAGTCAGAACAACACTGATATTAGTGGATCAGCCCAAGAGGAAGAACACTTCAGAAAGAAACCAATTTACAGGTATCATTTTAAAAGTTTAGGGAGTAGGGATGATTCTTAAGTTTGTAGAGTTAGAGATGATAAACAGAAATTAATTCTATAATAATTTTAGTACAAATTTGTATGTAAGCAAACATATTCTCTTTAGAGTTCTGTCTCTTTTATCTTGGTGAACATAAGATTCCTCTGATCTTACTTTTCCCTTGAGGTCTTATACAACTTTGGATTCAAAGACTGCGGTGAGTTTATAGGAATATTATATGGTTTGGTCTACTATAATGTATCTAAGTAGGCTAACAAATGACTTGGCAGGGTGAACTCTCCAAAAACACATATACCTGAGACCTAGTCTGATAGACTACTCTAGACTCTGTTAAGGTTATAAGCTAAACATAGACTGAGCTGTCAATATTTTCTTTGCAAAAAGCAGAAGTTTATATGTGGAAGCTAGGAGGAGGGCAAGGAATTCCTGAGAATAATCTTTCATTTTTCTCCTTATTTGGGTAAGTCTTACTTTGGTGGGGGAGGAGTTTTGTGAGGGGTAAGGAGTGGGAAAGAAGAGAGAGAGTGTGAAGAATTTGAAGAACTTTGTTGCTGTCTTAGGGCACTTAGAACACTGTTAATCTCACTCCTTGTAACATCATAAACTAAGTTTATTTCCTCCTTTACATTCGTGGCATTAAAAAGTAATAGCTATAGTGGTTGAGGGCCTACTGTAGCTGTCACTATACTAGCAACTTTGCTTTTTTCTGTCTTACATACTTTTCATAGTGATCCAGTGAGGATAATAGTATTTTCATTTTATAGATTCAAAGATGTAAAATATTTTATGGAATATTGTATGAACAAAATGAATACCCAGGCCTTCTAAGAGTCTCAGGATTCTTTCCATAGGAACATGCTCCCTTTGTCTTTCTTTAAGAGCATTTTTAGAACTTACTTAAATTAAGCAGAATTTAAAATTTTAACCCTTTTGCAGTTCTCATCAGACAGAAAAGGAAACAATGCTGCCGACCAAATTTTTTAAATATATAGCATATAGTTTCTGTTTATTGCTGTCAGTATGGGAAAATAATTATAGAAATGTTTTTTTGGTTTTTTTGTTTTTAAATGTTTATTCTTGAGAGAGAGAGCGAGGGAGAGAGAGAGAATGAGTGGGGGAGGGGCAGAGAGACCTGGGGAAACACAAAATCTGAAACAGGCTTTGGGCTCCGAGCTATCAGAACAGAGCCCAACGCAGGTCTCAAACTCAGGAATGGCAAGATCGTGACCTAGGCTGAAGTCAGACACTTAACCGACTGAGCCATCCAGGCGCCCCTAGAAATGTTTTTTTTTAATACATGCTTAAAAATTGATTCTTTCTCCTATCCCTAAAATTATCTGATGACTCAGTAACTCCTCTGTAGCCTGGAAGTCTTCCCAACTGTGCGGTTTATTATATTAAGGTGGCATCATATCAGAGAAGAAACTTAAATTTAGTGAGGAAAGAATGATTGTTTTCTTGGATTTTAATTTTTAGATATCATTTACTAAAAGAGGAAGAAACTAATCTGAAGACTAAATATTCCATCAGTATCATAAGGTGAAGTTAAGACCAGCTAAGCATTCTTAGAACTATAGAATTACAGAATTTTACTGCCAAAGAGACTGCAGGGATCTTAAAATCTTTTATGAAATTATTTTATAAATGAAGCTGATGTCTCCATTGGCCAACATCATATAGACAAGTTATTAGCATAACTGTACTGGAAACCTGGGCCTATTATTTCTGTTTGGAGTGTGTGTGTGTGTGTGTATGTGTATGTATTTATATAGGGATATGCACTGAACCACTATACCTCTCAAAATAAAAAATATGGAAATGCTCTCTATAGTAGAGATCTTCAATTGCTAAATCAGGAGACATGTGATATCATAGTATTCCATTATTCCTGGGAAGTGTCACTGGGATTAGGTGGTGACCAGTGGATTTTTCCTTTGTAAAAATAGTTTTCTTTTTGTATTTAGCAAATAAATTTGGGGTGGTTCTTGGCAACTTCCAACTACCCAGTTCTCTACAACTTTCTAACTAATGATTTTAGTATCCATTGATAATTCTTCCCTAAATCAGTTAAGCTCATTCACATAATTTCAATAGTAATTTAATATTACAGGGTTTTCTTCTTTTCTTTTACGTTTATATATGTTTCTAATATTGAGTATCTTCTTAATTACAGTAATAGTAATGTATTCTTTGCTTTATCCTACTTTATTGAAGAATTCAAAAAATAACAGTATTCCAGGAAATACCCTTAATACAGATTTTTATTTATTATTCCTAGCAAATTTATAACAAAATATTTTAATTTTACAAATCAAAAACTTGCAAAATGTTAAAAAAAAGGTACTATTTATTGAATGTGTTTTTGAAATATAGATTTTAGTTATAAAATTTCAGTGAGGACAAGCTTATATATTAATAAATTTACTGATGAGGTAATTAAGCATTCATTAATAAATGTGCACCATTTTTTTTTAATTTTTGTTTTAATGTTTATTTTTGAGATAGAGACAGAGCATGAACAGGGGGGGGCAGAGAGGGAGACATGGAATGTCAGCTCAGAGCCCGACATGGGGCTAGAACTCACGGACCATGAGATCATGACCTGAGCCGAAGTCAGATGGCCAACTGACTGAGCCACCCAGGCGCCCGTAAACTTGCACCATTTCTAAAATCTAGCTTGTGTTAAACTGCGATTTGTGTACAACTTGCATTGTGTACAAGTTTTTTACTATTGTAAATAAAACCTATATTTTAATATCCGTATATAAAAATCACTATGTAACCTCTTAAATGAAAAGGTTTTCAGAATATTTAGTATATTCTGAACTTTTCTATAGATGCATAAATTTTGGGAGAAATATCTATTAATGTAACTGTAATACCTATGTATTACATAAAAATAGATGTATATAATATGAAATTATTTGAGTCCACACAGTTTCAAATTCCCATTTGTTGATATTCATTTCAAAAAGAAATCAGTGCTCCAATTAATAATAAAACTATTGAGTGAAGTTTAAGATTTTATTGAACTATTTTTTCCCTTTGAACTATTCTAGTAAGATTATGAAATCAGTTTCTGAACACAGGTTCAGAAGTTAATTGGAATTTTTTTTCTCATTTATGTTACCACTTGACATATAGTTAGGTTCATTGGTTTCCATATTTTCAGTTTGGGGTTGTTGGGTATTTTTTTACCTTTTTGGTTTAATTTATTTTTTTTTGAATATTTAAATATAATGGTACAAAAGTCAAAATTATGTAAAAATGTACTCAGCAGTCATATTTACATTCATCTGTTTCTCCACCCAATCCCATAAGTAACCATTATTACTGGTTTCTGGGTTATCTTTCCAAAGTTTCTTTTTGTGAAAATAATGAAATACTCCTACATATTTTTAACTTCCTTTTTAAACAAAAACTAACATGTACTGTTCTACACCTTGCTTTTTTAATATATCCTGATGATCATTCCACAGTAGTTCACAGAGATCTTCCTCATTCTTAATGACTACATGGTACTGTGTTGTTCGGGTGAATCATGATCTTTGATTTTTAACATTTATTCATTTTTGGGGGGGGGGAGGGGCAGAGAGAGAGGGAGATACAGAATCCAAAGAGGCTCAAGGCTTCAAGCTGTCAGTACAGAGCCTGATGCAGGGCTCGAACCTACGAACTGTGAGACCATGACCTGAGCCAAAGTCAGACACTCAACTGACTGAGCCACCCAGACGCTCCATGATCTCTGATTTTTAAATTGTCCTCTATTGATGGATTTTTTAAAATCATTTGCTATTCCAAATAATGTTGCAGTATAGAACCTTGTATCATATGTTGTTTTGATTTTATGAAACTGCATCTTAGAGGAAATTTTTATTAGTATACTCATTAGCACATGACATAATTTTGCGTATGTAATTTTGTCATATTTGCCAAATTCTCCTCTCTCACAGTTGTAATCAGAGATGAGCAGGATATGAGAATACCTGTTTCTCCATATGTTTGTCATGAGTATATTGTCAAACTTAAGGATCTGATGGTAGTTTTAATTTATCCTTTGATGAATGAAAACCAGCATTTTTCATATGTTTAGGATTGATTTTACTTTCCTGTTCTCTGAACTGTCTCTTCATATTTTTTGCTTTTTGGTTTTGGCCTTTTTTCTCTTAGTTGTTAGAAGCTCTTTCTGTAGTTGAGAGATTAACCCTTTGAGATATAAGTTGCAAACATTTGTTCTGGTTTGTCACTTGACTTAAGTTATGATGAATCTTTTCAGCTTTTTGACTGTATAGTTTCTTTTCCTGTATTTGAATTCATCGAATTTTTCCTTTAAAGCTTCTGGCTTTTAAGTTATAATTAGAAATGCTTTCCATACACCCAATAATAAAGAAATTTACGCATTTTCTTCTATTACTTATATGGTTTCATTTTTCTACTTTTAGAGCTCTGATTCATTAGTATTTTATTCTGTTATATGATGTAAAGTATAAATCTGATTTAATGTTTTTCCAAATGACCATACACTTTTTTAATGTTATGTTTACTGTGTTTTATTATGTTCTCTTCATTATGGTTTTTATGTTCTATGGGGTTTTTAGGTTACTCATGCACCAATATCACCCTTTAAATTATGTAGACTTTATATGTTTTAATATCTGATAGGGCTGCCCTCCCTCCCCAGTTCTTTTGTGGATTTTGTTTATTTTTCATGTAAACTTTAGATTCAAATTCTGTAGCTCTAGAAAAAAAGGATAGGTATTTTTACTGAAGAGAATTGACATCTTTATGATGTTTAGTCATCTTACCTGAGAACATGTGATAGTGTTCCATTTATTCAAGTCTGTGTTTTTCTTACAAGAGTGCTTTTTTAAACTTTTTTTTTTTTTTCAACGTTTATTTATTTTTGGGACAGAGAGAGACAGAGCATGAACGGGCGAGGGGCAGAGAGAGAGGGAGACACAGAATCGGAAACAGGCTCCAGGCTCTGAGCCATCAGCCCAGAGCCCGACGCGGGGCTCGAACTCACGGACCGCGAGATCGTGACCTGGCTGAAGTCGGACGCTTAACCGACTGCGCCACCCAGGCGCCCCACAAGAGTGCTTTTTTAAAAGCTTTTTATTACAGAAAATTCAAACATACACAGAAATAAAAATAATAGTGTAATAAACCCCCACATATTATTTCCCAGCTTCAATAATGAGTATCATTTTAATAGCTGGAATTCTTGACTTATAAGCAAGGTTCAGTTCATGACTATGTTTATCTGACTTCAAAGGGCAGTGTTGGTCTGGTCAGTGTTATTCACAGAAGAGTTTCTAGGTGAACTGCAATGGTTATCACATTTATATAGTCTCTGAGAAATTTTTTTTAAAGGTAAAGAGCTATTGATCTTTGAACTTTTTTATGTAGTATTTAAGTAATGTTTCAGATAGTAATTTGTAACAAATCAAAAAAAATCCTATTCCCTATCAAAGTATAATACTTAAAAATAATTAGAAATTTAGACTGAACATGTGTCATAGATTTTAGTTCGGTTCATTAAGTAACGAGAGAACCAGTAAGATGGTAAAACTGGCTTTATGTATTTGAGGAACTTGAGTTTATATAGTGCTTCTTTAAAAAAAAAAGTATTACAACAAGATTGCTAGGTTAGAAACAAAACTGGTTAATGTCTTATAGATTAACTTTGGGTTATCTTTTCTACTGGGCAGAAATCATTTGCCCATCTACCAGATACAAATTTGTAGGCTAATATATAACTTCCCAGAGTCTGGGTTTTTAATTAATAGTAACTAGCTAAGTCAAAATTGTTTATTCATCTAGAAAATTAAATAATCCTTAGGTAGACCTGTTAAAACAAAGTTGTCAAACTACAGTCCATGGGTCAAGTCTGGCCTGGCCTTTGTTTTCATAAAGTTTCTTTGGAATGCAGCCATGGTCACCTTACTCAGTATTTGTGGGTGCTTTTGTACCATAACGGTAGAGTTGAATAGTTGCCACAGACTAGTGGTCCCCAGAGACTAAAATATTTATTCTTCGGCCCTTTACAGAAAATTTTACTGACTTCTATGTTAAGCAGGCATTTCCGTACCTTATGAACCTTTTAATCCCCTTTCTGTATTTTTACTTTATGCTTGTACATCTTTCTCATTGGTGTAGCCACCTTGTGAGTTATCTTTGTATCTTTCCCTACAGTTCTGCCTTTTCTTCCTGCTTTGTATTTCACTTTTTCCCTCCTCCTTCTCCTTAAAACTGTCTGTAATGTGGACTATTAATATGTTTAAATTTGGTACTGGCAAAGTTTTATATTCTCTGTCCTTAATTTTTAATTTAGGTGAGTTCAAACTGCTATACGTTTGCCTCAAAATACAAACTAATTTGAGATATAAGATTTTTGTGAATTAATCTCTTTTTTTTGTTGCCCACCTTTACCCTCCCCCCCAGTTGTAGCTTTCACTGGAAGAAAAGTTCCTACAGTGCTTTAATTAATAAGCTAAAGGAGTGGGAAGAAACATGGAAATAAGAGGACTCTCTTAGTCCTAAAGTTTGTTTTAGAATTAAAAAAAAATTTTTGTTTTAATGTTTGTTTATTTTAGAGAGAGAGAGCGAGCAAATGAGTGCAAGCGGGGGAGGAGCAGAGAGAGATGGAGACCCAGAAAACGAAGCAAGCTCAAGGCTCTGAGGTGTCAGCACAGAGCCCGATGGGGAGCTCAAACTCACAAGCTGTGAGATCATGACCTGAGCCGAAGTTGGAAGCTTAACCAACTGAGCTACCCAGGCACCCCTAGAATTTTTTTTTGTTTGTTGATTTTGAAAGAGAGAATCCTACCAAGCAGTCTCCACACTGTCAGCACAGAGCCCAACACGGGGCTCAGACTCAGGACCATGAGATCATGACCTGAGCTGAAATCACAAATTGGATGCTTAACTTATTGAGCCACCCAGGCGCCCCTAAAATATTTTTAAACATTTTTTTGATGGATAGTTTCATATAGGAAACTTTAAAGGACACCTTAAAGTAACAAGGAAGCTATAGATGGTTAACGCTTACTAGATATTGGCAATTGCATATATGATGATACAGTATGAAGACAATAAAATTGCAGAGCAAGAGTCCCGCCCAGTAAATAACCTATTTTCCTATGGGTTTTTAAATCCAAACATGTATTTTTCTGTTTAGAAAAGGTTACATTTAGTGTAGACATTCAAAGTGATACCTTTTTATTCTCACATCCTATATGAAATCAGAAGTGTAGTGCTCAATTAAAAAATAATTTTACCACTTAGTAAATAATATTTTTTCATCTTCAAGATAAAGCAGAAGGAAAGAAAGAACAATACTGATACTTTATATGAAGTTGTGTGCTTGGAAAGTGAATCAGAAAGAGAGAGGAGGAAAACTACAGCCAGTCCCTCAATTCGCCTGCCACAGTCTGGATCTCAGAGTTCCATGATACCTTCTCCTCCAGAAGATGATGAAGAGGAAGGTAAATTGTAGGGAGACCTTAATTTCTATTTTGGGGTGGCAAACCATGCAAACCATTATCATTTTGTCAGGGAATTGATAATGTGACGTAGCATTTGGAATTCTTTCAATGCGTATGAGAGTGTACTATATGCAAAGGAGTATGGGAAATTCAAAAATGGTGAATATAGGACATTCTTTAAGATAATTGTATCAGTTTGGAAAAAATGAGATTTATGGTCAGTGCTTTTTTAAAGAGTCTGCCTATGCTATCTTAGTGTATTAGCACATTTTTAGAGCACATGTGACATAGATTCTACCTGAATACGTGTTCCTATCTCTGCTGATTTATTTTAGAGGGACAGTTTCATTTGCCAAAATGTGGCTTCCACACATGATCCTTTCACAAAATACATGTATTTAAATATACAAATTTATGTTTATACATTATTGGATTTCACACTGGTAATCAACCAGTTCTTTTTTTTTTTTTTCTCCCACCCTCACCCCCCATGGTTATATCCATTAAGTAATCTGTCAGTCTGTTAGTCTCTGTTAAAAGCTACTATGTAGAAGTGAGAAGTGGAAAGAAGGAGCACAGGAAAAGTAAAAGTTTGGGAGGCATTTTCTAACTGATAATTTTGTACCAGGACATTATTTTTAAGAGGAAAAGACTGGTTATGATAGAAAGTCATATGAAGCATGTGTCTGTGTGAGGTTCATATGGAGTGTTCTGGAAATTCATACAGGAGAATCCATTTTTCATTGTGGGGAGATGTAAGGCATCGTGAAGAGTAGTTTTGGAGCTGGGACTCTTAAGGTGCAAGGAGAATAAATGGGCTGGTTTGGGCACTTCTGGCTCAGAAATTGCATTAACAAAGGCCTAGAGGTGGCTGGCGAGAATGATTGATACATACCTATGATTATATGTACTTTTTTCAAGTTAGAGCAAGCCCTGACTTTCCAATTCCCATTGTTCCCTATAACTTTCACTTTTCCTGTGAGTAATCAACAGGCATTTGTTAATATTAATGACCACCTGGTACTAGGTGCTTAATATGTGGTACTTTGTTTCTAAAGTAACATAATACTTTGTTTATGTAATTCTCTCAAAAATTCTGAAAACTAAGATTTACTATTATCCTTATTTTGCACGTAAGGAAATGGAATCTCAGAAATATGAATTTGCCCAAGGTCACACAGCTAGAAATTGGCAAAGAGGGTCTTAATCTGGTTCTGAGAGTTAGCTGTCTGAGCTCTATTCTGTAATCATCTCTGTGCATTTAGTTCCCATAAAGCATTTTGAAGTGCAAAGAAAGCACACGTATTGTTTTGGGAGAAGTTAGAGACACAATTTAAAGTCTGCCTTGAGAGCCAGTTAAATCATGTGTTAAAGCTGGGAAGGGTGGAATTGTTCTCACTGTTTGAGACTTCTCTATAACTAGCAGTCTTGAGACTTGTAGTTTACCTTCTAAGTCAACACTGCTTAAGGTGGAAGAGCAAGTAATAGTTTTGAGAACTCTTCTACCCTTAAACTCAGCAATAAAAGTAAAACCCACCATAAACTGAGAAAGACACTCTATTTTTATGAAACCAGAGAATGGTCAAATGCTGAATCTGAATGCTGTGCATTTTAAAGAGTATTTACCGGTTACAGAGAAATTTGGGCCCAACTGAAGGATAATATCGTGTCTAACATCTAGTTGTAATCTATAGCAGGCATACATTTTTCAGTATAACTGAGGAGTTCAGAGGACCTCCAGTGACGGTTGCTAACTAGGAGACATGAGGGCCAATGGCGGACCATGAGAGAGGGAACACTAGAACACAAGCTCTGGGAAGGAAGAACATGTATCTTTTTTTTTGCCCACGCTGTTTCCCTAGTGTGTAACACCATTCCTGGTATGTAATAGATGCTCAGTAAATATTCGTGGAATGGGTACCCCTACTGCGATCCATTCCTATAGTGAAAAACTAACGACAGGACCATGTTGCTGAAGAAAGCTGTGCAGACATGCCATCTTTTAATCCTCTAACATAATATATGGACCAAGGAGACCCATCCTGTTGTCATGTGTTTGCTCCCTGGAAAGAAATGTCCATGGTCCTGTAGAGAGGCTCCTTATTCCATAGGACATTGGTGCTCCCAGGACTGGAAGCCAGCAGATATAAAGGAGAGGTGTTCAGAAGCAACATTCTGCATCTGAGGTTGCCTGCTCCCTTTCTACCCATACCCCTGCCTTAGGTACATGGAGTTGTAACCACATATTTCAGACTGCCGTCCACATATGTTGAAAGCATCCAAACCAGAAAAAGACAACTTGATAAGGCAGATATTCCTGATCTCTTTAAAGGAATTGTCATCTCTTGTACATCTTAGTACATTTTTTATAGCTACTATTCCCCAGAGAGTTGTATTATATTGATATTTGAATGAGTGGAGAATTACGTGAGACCTTAGAAAGTAGGGTGAATTCTGACAAAATAATGAAGTTGGGGAAGTTTATCTTCGTGCCCTTGAGCATTTATCTTTTCCTTATTGATCCTCCCATTTGTCCCAAAGAGGTCTCACTTACACTCAGTCTGCGTCTTTGCTATCTTACCATCAAAACTGATGATAATGTCTAAGGCATTACAATGTACAGATGTTATAAGTATCATGGATTTCTGAGCTGTCACTAGTTGAGATGCAAATTCCTGATGTAATCATTACAGGTATAAAGATCATTACAGGTATCATTACAGGTATAAACTTTGTTTAGGCAGGTTAGGCCAAAAATCTTAGAAATAGCATTGGTGAGGACACATGTAAGCAAGTACCATTGTACTCAACAGTGGAAATGTAAATTGTAGAGCCATTCTGGAAGGCAATTTGTCAGTAAGTTACAGAATCCTTAAAATTATGCATTTTAGCCCAGGATCCACTTCTGGGCACATACCCAATGAAAGCAAGAGATATATTCATCCTGACACTATTTGTAGCAAAAAATGGAAAACTACCTAAGCGTCCAACAAAAGAAGATTGGTTAAGTAAATGTCTTAGTCCATGTTTCCCACCCACCCCCACCCCCTTCATGATAACTTCTAAAAATTCTTTCACAGGCCTTCTTTATCAGTGTCCCTTTTTTTCACTGTCTTCCTATCTTATAGTCTTTAAATTCTTATTTGAATTTACTTTTCTTAATTACTAGAGTTCAGTTTGAAATGATTCATTTTGATCCTTTTTGATATTTTTGTGCTTTCTGTTATAAATTAATGTATGTCAGTGTAGAAAATTTAGTCATAAGAACATAGGGGGAAGAGGGAAATAAACCATAACTCCGTTACTCAGAGACAGTAATTGTTAATGTCTTAGCATAATTTATTCCAGACTATTTTGATCATAACAAAGACTTATCAGCTCTTGATATTTTTACTTTATGTGGCATTTTGCCAGATTATTAATGTAAACACATGTCAGTGTGTAATCACATTGTAAACATCATGTATCATAATTTATTTAGCCACTCTCTGCTCTACTCCCGTTGGACACTTAGGTGGTTTGTAAATTTTTTTTAACTGTTGTAAATAAGACTGGTACATATTTTTATAGATAAAGCTGTTTGCTTTGGAAGAGGAAAAAGAAGATACCATAATTTGAGTTTTACCATTTTATAATTAAATGGCTCTTTTCCTCAGTTGACATAATGTGGACCTCTATGGAAAGCTAAAGAAATAAAGAGATCACAGCAACATTCTACCTAGGACCATTTTCATTTTCTTTGTATTTACATTTATATGCTAAAAGAAATTATGACTTCATCCTCCCAGTAAAATCTTTCAAATTTGACTGTTATGTTTCCATTCATTCTTCTGGCTAGCATAGCCACTTTTGTTATCCTTTTCTGTGTGTTTTATTAAAGATAATGATGAACCCCTCTTGAGTGGATTTGGTGATGTATCCAAAGAATGTGCAGGAAAAATTCTTGAAACATGGGGAGAACTGCTATCAAAATGGTAAGTTAGAATAGTTCTCCTTTTCATCTGTAATTCTCATTTTCTGGGTAGGATATCCTCCCTTAACTACAGTATTCAATTTTGGAACTATTCAATTCTGGAACGTATCATAGAAACCAAAATATGAGGTTTGTATTCTAGAATCTCTGTTTTTAGCCGTTTTAAGGGTAAGTAGTGAATATCTGCAATCAACTTTCAGAATATCAGAAACCTAATAAATTCTCATTGCTGCAGAAAACATTATTCCAGACACGGAATATATGAAAGGAATAAATCAAGAAAGATGGCCTTTTTATTGATGCACTTAGGAACCACTGACAAAGATAATACACAACAATTAAGACAGTACACCTTTATCAGGGAAGTTTGGAGGATGCTTACACAATGCATAGAGCCACAGTAGAGGCCTCAGGTGGGATTTTTCCTTATCTGTGTTATGTACAGCAGAGTGTTTTGAATGTGCTGTATACATTGACTGCTCTAACAATTACTTTTCCTACGAACACTTGGAAGATTCAGGAATTTCTTGTCAAGAGAAATTCTGTGCTCAAGAGATAGCTTGACAACATTGTTAAGCACTATCCTGTAGACTGTCTAAAAAGGACACACTAATTTCAGGTATTTATTAATGAGACCAGAGACACTCTGGTAAGTCAGGTTGGTGAGACATTTATGTAGTTCCTTTTTCCTCTCTGTAGGATGCCAGTATATGCTGGGAAAAAAAGCTTCAAGAGTGATGTGAGCACTTCTCTAATTTCTGACTTTCTGGTTGTTAGAATTGTCATGTGAGTTCCCCGTGGACCTGTTACTTTGGGGTCTGATTTTCTCAGAAAATTTAACTGTTGAAGCCTTTCACTCTGTTCTTAGAAAACCATGTTTCGGCATTTAAAAAATCTTCCGTGTCCTTAAGGAATGGGACTACAAATGGGCATCATCTGCTTCTAGCTCTCTCACATCTCTCACAGTGCGAGAGCTTTACACTTCTGGTGAAACGTGCTCCACATTGGGAAATGTCAAATGTGTACAGGAGGAGAATGCAAACCAAAGCATGGTTTGTCTTTACACAAGTGCTTTTAATAAATGAACTCTGCAAAAGCCCCCCTGGGATATAGTTCTCATTTATATTTGATATTCCTTTAGCAGTCAGGAGACAGACCTGCTGATGCTCTCGTCACAATTATATTTTCAGTTCAGTGAATTTGGAGTGTTTGGACTGCTGCTGGCAGGCATTTCATCTGAAGAAAAAGGTTTCTGCTCTAAAATAGAAATGTAATTGAATCTTGACATGGTTACATAACACTGTATTTAAAATCATTTAGATACAGCATTTAGACTCTAGGTTTTATTGGACGAACTCAGCAGCGTTTTATACAGTTGTTTGGAATTTGTTTTGTTAACAAGTTTTGTTTCTTCAGTTTTTGAATTTTTTAAATTACGTCCTTGTCCCATTTCCTCAAATATATTAACTGAGTTTACATTTTTGTTTAGGGCGTTTAAAACTGTTTTGCTGGTTTGGGTCATATCTTCAGAAATGATAATGCAGTCTTTTTCTTTAATTCATTTCATCACTTTTTTCCATCATAGGAGACATGGCGATATTGTGGAGTTTTAGAGCCTAGTAGACCTGGCTTCAAATCCAACCTCTTTTACTTCCAAGCTGTATGGTCTTGGGCAAGTCACTTAACTCTTCTGAGTCTCTTTCTTCATTTACAAAATACACAAGTCTTTCAAATTGCCATTCAGGATTATTGTAAATTAAAAATAATGGATGTTGTACTAGTAACAATGGTAGTAAGAATTAATAAATTTACCATATGCCAGGCATTGTGCTAAGTTCCGTGTTTTATTTCAGTTACAACAACCTTATGAACTAGTGTCCATTTATGCAGATGAGGAAACTGGCTCAGAGATTTAGTCAGCAATTTTAGTTAGTAAATGGCAGGCCTAGAATTTTTAACACAGGCAAGTCTGATCCTAAAGCCGGTTTATTTAATTCCACATTAGATTTTAGTGGCAGTATTAGCAGCAGTACATTTGAGCTCTAACTCTCCAAGCTCATTTAAACGTGACTCTTAGTGCAGAAGATAACTAATGTTGGTATAAAATAGTATGTTGAGATAAAGTTAATATGATCAATGACAAAATTATTCTGAAAATAATTTACCAATATAAATTAAGCTAGGGTTAGCAAATAAACCTAGGGTTAGGCTTATTGTTTCTGTAAAGGGCCAGGTCATATATATTTAGGCCATAGATACATATAGGTCATAAATATTAGGCTTTGTGGTGCAGTAATTTCTCTCACAACCACTCAACTCTGCTGTTATAGGGCAAAAGCAGTCATAGATGATACATAAACAAAAAAGGCTGTCTCCACAAAAGTTGATTTATAGAAACAGGCAGTGGGCCACATTTGGTGCACAGACCATAGTGCATCAATCTTTAAATTAAGTAACAACTGCTTTTGTTCTTTCTGCCCCCAACCCTTCAACTTTTATATAATTTTTTTTCGCAAGCAAAGACAAAACTATGTTGAATGGTCTATAGCTACTACATTAGGGTACTAGCATCACAGAATTAACCATTTTTAAACATACTGTGCCTTATTCTGTAGAATTCTAGGAACGTTTTGAGAAAAATCTGAGTCCTTTTTGTATTTTGAGAGTGGTCATTTTGTGTCAGTAACTTACTGTTTAAATTTGATAGTCACAGGAGCCATTTCACATCAGAGTCCTGCTTTACTGACTCAGTATTGGTAGCTCTCAAATCACAAAGCAGCTATGATATCAGCGCATTCATAGGTCTTAGAGTTTGAGGACTACCTAAGTCATTTAATCAACTTCCCTGAACTTCTTTCTCCACCTGTAAAACTGGAGATACTAGCCACCTACCTCACATGGTGGTTGTGAGAATCGAATAAGATTTCATGCAAACCGCTTTGTAAATTGGTACCAACATTTCAAGATAAGTTTTATTTTCCCCACTTTGTAAATGAGATAAATGAACCTCAAAGACTTTAATAATTTATTTTGATGTTACAATAGTACAGTCAAAACTTCCTTATCCATCATAATCATTCAAAAATATTACTTGAAGCAAGGTATCACAAAAGCCGCTGAAAGTTTTATTTTTATATTTAAATATTTATTTTAACTTAGAATACTATTTTAACTTAGAACATATAAATATTTAATTCACTTGTGAATTTTGATGCAGGGCCAAGCCCTTATCTTTGGGTATATGTCCAGTGATTAGAATTTTGCTGTGTTTTTGTTATATAAGCCACAACCATAAAGCTATGGTTCCCAGTTTTGATTTTTTTAAATTCTTTTTTAATGTTTATTAATTTTTGACAGAGAGAGAGACAGAGCATGAGCGGGGGAGGGGCAGAGAGAGAGAGGGAGACACAGAATCTGAAGGAGGCTCCAGACTCTGAGCTGTGAACACAGAGCCTGATGCGGGGCTCAAACTCATAGACTGCGAGATCATGACCTGAGCCGAAGTTGGACGCTCAACCGACTGAGCCACCCAGGCGCCCCTTGGTTTTTATTAAAAAAAATTTTTTAAGTACAGCAGTAATTTAAAGATACTTACAAAACAGTCTAGCTGCACAATTCTTTCCTCCACCCAATCTTTTACAGTTATCTTGGCCACATCTAATTCAATACTTTTTTTCTTTATTAGTATGTTACCTTTATTAAGTCTTTAAAAACCTTTTAGTTTAGTTTTCATAAAAATAATACTCTTTAGGGGCTCCTGGCTGGTTCAGATGGTGGAATGCACAACTCTTGATCTTGGGGTTGTGAGTTTGAGCCCCACGTTGGGTGTAGAGAGTACTTAAAAACAAGATCTTAAAAAAGAAAAAAAAACACTCTTTAGATAATCTTTAATGTGCTTACAGATTATGGCTTTCTTTTTAGGCATCTCAATTTGAGTGTGAGACCAAAGCAGTTATCGTCCTTAGTAAGAAGTGGTGTTCCTGAAGCTCTGCGAGGAGAAGTCTGGCAACTGCTAGCAGGTTGTCACAACAATGACCACCTGGTAGAAAAATACCGAATTCTCATTACAAAGGTAAGGGGCTGATAATTCAGCCTCAGCATTTAATCCTTTTAGAAATTTGTTATGAAAAGATTATTGTGGCTATTTGATTTCAATTTTATACAACAGCCTAAAAGTTGTTTCTAGTGTTGGCACAAAAAGAAAAGGAAAAAGGTTTTTCTTCCTTGACTGACTTCACCTTGAGGCAGAGGATGGCCTCTGTTCATTGTGTATCTAAATCCTTTTTGACCATAATTGCATGTTCAGTCAGATCATTTGTGCCATGCAATATGAAACACTGTCTTTTGTTTATTTTAATTGTTTTCACACTTCACAGAAATGTGCTTTTTCTAGGTAAGGCCTAGTTCTAGTTTCTACAATAGGAAGAACATGATTTTTATTCTCTTATACTGGAGTCCCTTTTAGCTCATTCCTCTAAAATGAAGAATTCTCATTTTTTATAGTATTCCCTCTCAAGTTCATGCATTCCTTAAGGTTTTGCAAGCAAAACAACAAAAACTATTCTTGAACAGCATACAAGAATTTAATTTTCTTCAATATTAAGTGATGCTTCATGCCTTTGTGCCCATCTCATTGGTTTTAATTTTTGTTTTTATTTTCTCACACTCTTGAAGTATTTCTCTTTGGAAAGCAGTTTCTCCATTCCCAAACCTGGGTTATGAATGAATTGCTCAGAACCCTGAATAATACCTAAGAATTTTTTAGTATGACAAAAGGTGGGACTTCTTTTAAAAATATATTAAAACCTTCAGTGAATAATATCTCCATAAAACTCTTACTGTAAAAAAACCTTATGGGGAAGAACAACATTTGAACATGAAATTGGACCTCTTACCAGAAAATGACTTTTATTTGATGACAATATTCGTGTTCTTCTCATTTTATTTCTAGACAGATGTTTTTTCTTTCAAGAACTAATATTCTGATTTTTTTCCATTGTTGCTGTAACTATTCAGACAGCATTAATTGAGTGCCTGTCAAAACCACAGTGCAGGAGCTAGGAGGTGAAACCTATTGATTGCCGAGTAATACTCCATTGTATATATATATACCACATCTTCTTTATCTATTCATCAGTCGAAGGACATTTGGGCTCTTTCCATACTTTGGCTATTTTTGATAGTGCTCCTGTAAACACTGGGGTGCATGTGCTCCTTCAGAACAGCGTACCTGTATCCCTTGGATAAATACCTAGTAGTGCAGTTGCTGGGTCGTAGGGTAGTTCTATTTTTAATTTTTTGAGGAACCTCCATACTGTTTTCCAGAGTGGCTGCACCAGCTTGCATTCCCACCAACAATGCAAAAGAGAGCCTCTTTCTCCACATCCTTGCCAACATCTGTTGTTGCATGAGTTGTTAATGTTAGCCATTCTGACAGGTGTGAGGTGGTATCTCATTGTGGCTTTATTTGTATTTTCCTGATGATGAGTGACGTTGAGCATTTTTTCATGTGTCGGTTGGCCATCTGAATGTCTTCTTTGGAGAAGTGTCCATTCATGTCTTTTGTCCGTTTCTTCACTGGATTGTTTTTTTGGGTGTTGAGTTTGATAAGTTCTTTACAGATTTCGGATAGTAACCCTTTATCTGATACATCGTTTGCAAATACCTTCTCCCATTCCATCAGTTGCCTTTTAGTTTTGCTGATTGTTTCCTTCGCTGTGCAGAAACTTTTTATTTTGATGAGGTCCCGATAGTTCATTTTTGCTTTTGTTTCCCTTGCCTCCGGAGACTTGTTGAGTAAGAAGTTGCTGCAGCCAAGGTCAAAGAGGTTTTTGCCTGCTTTCTCCTCAAGCATTTTGATGGTTTCCTGTCTTACATTGAGGTCTTTCATCCATTTTCAGGTTTTTTTTGTGTATGATGTAAGAAAGTGGTCCAGGTTCATTTTTCTGCATGTCCAGTTTTCCCAGCACCACTTGCTGAAGAGACTGTCTTTTTTCCATTGGATATTCTTTCCTGCTTTGTCAAAGATTAGTTGGCCATATGTTTATGGGTCTATTTCTGGGTTTCCTATTCTGTTCCATTGATCTGAGTGTCTGTTTCTGTGCCATAGTTTTGATTATTCTTAAACTTCATTTAAATGCAATCATACAATAATGCAACTCATACCCGTTTGAGTGGGACTTCTTTTGTTCATCTAATTTGGGAGTGTATCAGGAGCCCGTCTTTCTCTTTTTGTTTTCATTTTTTTAATTGCAGAGAGTATTCCATTGTAGAAATAAAGCTCACTTGAAAAAAATCTATTCTGCTATTATAGGTATTTGGTTTTGCTTTGTTCTTTTCCAGTTTTAGCCATTGTGAACAAACCTGCTATGAACATTCTTGCATTTAGCAAATGTTATGGTGTGAATGCTTGTCTCCCTCAAAATTCATGTGGTGAAATTTAATTTCCAAAGTGATGGTATCAGAAGGTAGAGCCTTTGAGGGGCACCTGGGTGGCTCAGTATACTGAGTGTCCGACTCTTGGTTTTGACGTCAGGTTCCACACTAAGCATGGAGACTGCTTGAGATTCTCTCTCTCTCCTTCTGCCCGTCTCTCCCACTCACCTGCATGTGCGCACGCTCTCTCTCTCTCTCTCTCTCTCTCTCTCTCTCTCTCTCTCTCTTTAAAAAAATGCGGGGCACCTGGGTGGCTCAGTCAGTTAAGCATCTGACTTCAGCTCAGGTCATGATCTTGCGGTTTGTGAGTTCAAGCATCTCATGTTGGGCTCTGTGCTGACACCTCAGAGCCTGGAGCCTGCTTCTGATTCTGTGTCTCCCTCTCTGCCCCTCCCCTACTCGTGCTCTGTCTCTCTCTCTCAAAAATAAATTAACATTAAAGAAAACTTTTTTTAAATAAAAAATACACTAAAAAATTTTTTTAAGATGGAGGTAAAGCTTTTGAGAGGTGATTAGGTCATGAGGACAGAGCTCTCATGATAGCAAATAGTGCCCTTATGAAAGAAGCTCTAGAAAGATCCCTTACCACCTTCCATCATTTGAGGGCACAGCAAGAAGTCACCAGTCTGCAGTGAAGGAGAGGGCCTTCCTCAGATCCTGACCATGTTGGCACCCTGATCTTGGATTTCTAGCCTCCAAAACTGTAAGCAATAAGTTTCTGCTGTTTTTAAGCCATCCTGTCTGTGGTATTTTGTTATAGCGGTCCAAATGGACTAAAAAAGCAAAGTTTATATGTGTTAATATATGTATATAGACAATAATATTTACATGTATATATGTGTGTGTATATATATATTTATATATTACTAATTCTAGGAGTTTTTAATTTATTCTGGACATGGGTTCTTTGCCAGGTATATGCTTCATGTTCTTAAATTTCGCATGTAATATTACTTTGGAGGTGTTTTGTTTTGTTTTGCTTCTTCATAGAGTAAATTTATGGCAGGAAACAGTGACTAGATTTATAGAATGAAGCCCCCCAAAACATTACCTTGCAAATAGAATTGATGAACATCTTTGTCGTCACCTTGCTTTAATTATCAAGCTTGTCTTATAAGGGGATATATGTAGGGTTTTTCCCATGTGACTTTTGTAATCCAGGGACAGGTTACCTTTCAGCAATAGAAAATACATAGGTATGTGTGTATTTTGAAGGTGTTTCTTATTTCTAAAAATTTTTTTAATGTTTATTTATTTATTTTGAGAAAGAGAAAGAGAGCGCGCGTGTGCAAGCAGGAGAAGGGCAGAGAGAAAGGGAGACAGAATCCCAAGCAGGCTCCATACTGTCAGCACAGAGCCCGACACGGGGCTCTAACCCATGAACCATGAGATCATGACCTGAGCTGAAACCAAGAGTTGGACGCCTAAACGCCTGAGCCACCCAGGCGCCCCAAGGTGTTTCTTATTTCTAAAAGCAGTGGAGTTTGAGGGCACTCTTCTCCCTTTTTTTTTTTTTAAAGTTCTTTATTTTTTAGGTTTTAAGTTTTTTTAAAGTGAGAACTTCAGATTTTTTTTTTTCATCTCAAGAAGGGAAAAATAGTAGTAGTAGCTGCCCTTTTTGAGCACATATGTCACATGCTGAATTAAACACTTTATAACCGTTATGTCATAAATCCAAAGAAAATCCCTGTGAAGTGGTAATTACTATTTCCATTTTAGAAATGAAGAAACAGAGGTTCAGTGAAGCTTAGTAATTTGCTTATAATCATTCACATAGTAAATGATAGAGGCAGAATTTGAACTCAGAGATGACTCTAAAGCTGGTTCTTTTCCATTCTCCCTACTTGTCTATCCTTGAACTTAAAATTTTTTTATACAGCCATGTATGTACTTACACAGAATTTCCTGTAGACACATGAACACATTTGTTTTTATGTGTAGTTTTTTATTCAGTTACTCTTCTATTGGTAGGCATTTACTTTGCTTCCAGATTTTAGCCTCTAAATGATGTTTTACTAAACATACTTAAACACGTTCTAAATCTCTTCTTTTTATGGAAGAGTCTCAGGAGTGTGATTGCTGGATCAAAGGGTGACATGTTTTTTTAAGTGATTATTTAATTTTTATATTTAATTTACTTACGTCCAGCTTGATTTTCGAAAAGGCTGTTGCAGTTTATAGTTCACCAGCGGTGTAGCAAAGTACCTGTTAACCCATATCCCAAACAGTATTAGTTATCAGTAACTATTTAATTTTCTGCTGTCAGTGGATGTAAGTGATACCAGCATATCTTTAGTTTGCAGATCTCTGACTACTGGTAAATGCAAGCAATTTAGTCTTCTGTGAATTACCTCTTCGTCTTTTTTAAACATATATTCTCAAAACCAGAGATGGAAGAAGATCACTTAGATAAGATAAAAATTATCAGGGTGCAAGTGTGGCTCAGTTGATTAAGCATCTGACTCTTGATTTCTGCTGAAGTCATGGTCAGCTCATGGGATCAAGCACAGAACCTGCTTGGGATTCTCTTTCTCTCCCTCTCTCTCTCTCTCTGTCCTTCCCCAGCTTGTGCTCACTCTCTCTCAAAATAAATAAATAAACTTAAAAAAAAAATCATTTACCCAAAAAAAGAACTCTGTACTCTATTATGTTTATTAATCCTTTATCTTCTTTATAAATATCTCTCTAAAACTTTAATTCTTTATTGACTTTACTGATGGTTTCATGCCTTACAAAACATTTTCAATTTTTATGTAGAAAAGTGTGTCTTGGTTAAGGTCTCTCCCACCTCTGAGTCTGTAAATGCAATTTCTGAGATTTTCTTGCAAGATTTTTATTGTATATGTTATATATTTATATCTTTAATCCATCTGGAATTTATTTTTGTACATGGCATATGATAGCGGCCCAGTTTTACTTTCTCCCAGATGGATAACCAATTGTGCTACTCCCATTTTCCTGCTGGATAGAACTGCCATCTTTGTTAGATCTTAAATTCTCATATATACTGGGATTGAGTTCTAGATTTTTCTGCTTATTGATCAGTTTGTGTGTCCCTATACCATTACTGCTTTGGTTTAAGAGGCTTTGAGTTATCTTTTTTCAAATCTTTCTTCACTGTTTCTTATTCCGTATTTTTTTCTTATCTGTTCTTTCATATATTTAATCTTCCATATAACTCTTAAAATCATTTTCTCCAGTCTTACCACCAGTGCCTCCCTGTAAGGTTATATAAGGATTCTAATTTGAATTTTATTTATTTTACATATTAATTTAGGCTATAAGTTACATTGTTATAGTGTCTTTATATCTAAGAGATGGTATGTCTTACCACTTGTTTAGGTCTTATTTTATGTCTGTTAAAGGCTTTAGAGTTGCCTTCATATATATGTCTTGTGCCTTTTTTGTTAAATTTATTCCTAAGAATTATCCTAGAGCATTCTTGCTGTTGCAAATGGAGTATTTTTTTTTCCTTCTGATTTCTATTTCAAGGACCTAATTGCTACAATAGAGAATAGACATTGTTTTTTTTTAATTCTCTATCCATCTGCCTCTTGATATTTTTATTAGTTCCCCTAATTGGATTCTAGCATCTTTTGAGATTTTCAGGTATGCAGTAATATCAGCAGCAAAAACAGTTGCTTTTTTTCACTGTTCATGCAGACTGTTTGGTTTTCTTTGTATGTTAGAAACATCAAGACAGTGTTAAATGATGATGATGATAACTAGCATCCTTATCTAGTTCCTGATTTTACTTAAGGTGGCTTTAGTTTTTTTTTTATTTTTTGGAAAGCATACTGTTCATTTCTTTGGTAAGTCTTAATTTTTATTTTTTTCACTTAAATTTTTTTTGTTTATTTTTAAGAGAGAGTGCAAGCAGGGGAGGAGTAGAGAGAGGGGGAGACACAGAATTTGAAGCAGGCTCCAGGCTCTGAGTTATTAGCATAGAGCCCAATACAGGGCTCAAACTCACACGAACCATGAGATCATGACCTGAGCTAAAGTTGGACGTTTAACCAACTGAGCCACCCAGGTGCCCCTATTTTTTATTTTAAAAAGTTTTTAATGTTTATTTTTTGAGAGAAAGTGAGGAGGGGAGGGGCAGAGAGAGGAGGAGACAAAGAATCTGAAGTAGGCTCCATGCTGTCAGCACAAAGCCCAACACCGGGCTCAAACCCATGAACTGTGAAACGATGAACTGAGCCCAAGTTGGATGCTCAACTGACTGAGCTACCCAGGCGCTCCTGTAGGTTTTATTGTATTTAAGTGATTTTCTTCCATCTCTGGCTTTGAGATTTTATTAGGAATGTCTACTAAATTTTATTAAGAAGTGTTTTTTTTTTCTTTTTTAGCATTTAATGTGATTTTTACAGATTTGTAGTGGAATAGATATATAATCTATCAACTATCCTTGGCTTCATGGAATAAATTTCTGCAGACCAAATACTCTTAGATTCTTTGTTTTCTATTTGTTCTGGCCTTTGACCAAAGGCTCCTCAATCTTGATCTCTAGATAGAACTTGTCAGACACATTGGGGAGGAACCTTAATAGGTAATCCATAGGGACTCCCATGGCGCTTTTTTGTAAATTCTCAAGTTGTAAGACTGAGCTGTTTGGGTCTGGTGAATCAAACTGCAGTTGACAATGGAGGGAAAAGGAGACACTTTCTGGTCTCCAACTTCCAGAATCCACTTCTGGCCCTTCTTTCTTTTGATTATTTTTAACCTTTTATGCTATTGACTCTCTATTTATTTATTTATTTATTTAGTTTGCTTAGTAGCAGAAATTTATGTCAAAATTGCTTCCTTATGTTTCTCATTCCTTTTATAACCACTCAGCCTTGTGTTTTCTGAAACCTGTTTGCTTTATTTTCTCTAGTGGTTTTATTGATAAACTTTTGTTATAAGAATCTTTTGCTATGAATTTCAAGTTTGTATCCAAAATCTAAATTAATAAAAAGTCCATGTAACCATTCTTTACATTTTTAATTGTTTGTCCAAGGGAGGTCCTAGAGGCACAGCCACATTTTACCAGTCTGGAAATTTAATTTAAATGTCTAATTAAAATTCCATTATTATGCAGATTGTTTTGGTTTTAATTGAAAATATCTTTGGTAGACTTGGCAGTAGTGAAAGATTCAATAATATATAGCCTTAGAACCTAGAATGAAAAGGAAGTCAATTTAGCAAAAAGAACACTGGCCTTGGAGTTAGGAAGCCTGAGTACTATTCCAGCTCTGCCACTAGCTTATATGAACTCAAATGAGTTCTTGACTTGTGACCATTCACTTCCTCTTCTCTTAAATAAGTTTGCTAAAGTAAATGGTTGATTTTCCTTTTAGCTTGAACATGCTGGAAAATTAGATATATAGCATGTTTGAATCCTGCCTCCCAAAATAGCCCATGATTCTGTTTCACAGCCGAGTACTCCTGCTGTCTGCTTCTATAGGAAAATAGGTTTTGAGTAGACTTTTAAAACTATATTGTGTGCTCCCACATAGCAGTTGCTGTAGTAGGTCTGCTATAGACTGAATGTATCCCCCTAAATTTCATGTGTTGAACTCATAACCCCTACAATGTAATGGTATTTGGAGGTGGGCCTTTGGGAGATAACTAGGTCAAAAGAGAGCAGCTCTCATGAATGAGATTAGTATCTTTATCAAAATGACCCCAGTTACCTCCCTTGCCCCTTCTGCCTTATAAGGACATAGTGAAGATGACCGTGGATCCTGATGGGATGCCAAATCTGCCAACACCTTGATTTTGAACTTCCTAGTCTCCAGAACTGTGCTAAATTTCTGTTGTTTATAAGTTATTCAGTCTGGTATTTTTGCTATAGCAACCTGAATGGACTAAGATACATGTTCTTCAAATTGGTATTTATGAAAATAATTTCAGGTCTCTATATCCTATCTCTGTAATATCATGTCTTCTGTAGTGAGTTTCTGTAAGTCATATCTGCCCAGGGAGTTCTAAAGGTTTCCTGAATTATAAGACTGGAAACATAATAGGCTTGATCATATTAAAATACCTGATTTTTGATAATTTTTGATCTACATATAGGCAATTTCATATGCATCGACCTAATAAATAGGTGAATTAAACTGTTACCACACTAGGGCTTTACTTGAAAGATCTTCATTCAGAATTGCCTGTTGTCTTATTAGGCATTTGTTGTTTAGTCAGCCATAAATACCTTTGAAAGCCTGCTTGATGTCAGCCTTGTGCTAGGCTTCATGGATATGCCAAGAATAAAATATACCTGCTCCCTGTTTGGGAAAGACTATGGTTTAATGAGGGAAACAAACAATTAACTAACCAATTACAGTAAAGTTGTATGAGAGTTACAGAAGAGAAAATACATATTGTTGTGTGGCACATGACAAGGACTTCTCATCTAAGGATTTGAAAAGGTCTCTTGTTCAGAAATTACCAAAGAAGGGGATTGTTGGGCTGGGATAGGGTGCTTCGTGGCATGTGTGATGTTAAAAATCAATGGGAAAGCATGTGCCCAGGGGTGTGAGAGAGCTTGGCAATTTCATAGAGTGTGAAAGGAAATAAGGCCAGAAAACATAGGTAGGGGCCAGATCTTCGAAAGCTTAAATAAGTCATATTTGAGATTTCTGGCAGTAGAAAGTCATTGAAGCATTTTAAGCAGACAAATCATATTCACATTTAGAAGGCAGTATGCAAAGTGGATTGGAGTATATGTCTGAAGCCAAATTGTCTTGATTCAAATCCCAGTTATACTATATTTAAGCCATTGACATTGGGCAGTTTAACATTAGACTTGTGTTTCCTTATCTGTAAAATGAGAGGATAATTGTACCTTATTTGTAGAGTTGTTAGAATGAACTTAGACAAAACATTAGGTACAATTTATAACCCATAGTAAGTATAAATTATTGCTTAGTTACTGCTGTTATTTGTGTTACTATTATAGAATGGTCATTCCAGTTACTTGAATTAGAATGGAGTAAGACTAATTGAAGCAAAACCTGTTAGTGAGTTAGGCAAGAGATGATCGTGACTTGGATCAGAGCAGTGGCAGAAGGGATAAAGAAAGATATTATTTGAGAAGTTTCAGAGATAATAGAATCTTTGGAACTTAGTGATTGAATATAAGAGATGAGAGGAGTAAAAGAAGAGTCAAAGGCCCTCAAATTTGTTTTGGAATGACATTGGTACATACATACCCACATTAGCTGCACTAAAATAATATGTTAATTAAATAAATCCACATTTAAACCTCATTTTTACCTAATAATAAGTAATGCCCAGAAGTGAATCTTACAGATTAGGGGAACTGAGATTGATCCTTTCTCATCTGTAATCATTAAGCCACTGAATAGGTTGAGAGAAGTATAAATATAATTTGGACAGTTTTTGTTTCATCTTTCTGTCTTATTTCTTTTTTAGTTCTCTTTGTTGTTTTAATTATTTAGTATTAGGTTGATCCATACAGAAGTTACCAGTTTTATAGATCAGAAAATCTTTAACCAGAAATGAAATGGTTAAATGTTGGCCATCTTTACATGGTTCATCCAGTTATATTCTCATTCTGTAGGATTTTTTTTTTTTTTTTTTTTTTTTTGAGACCGAGAGAGACAAGCCAGGGAGAGGGGCAAAAAGAGAGAGAGAGGATCTTAAGCAGGCTCCACACTCAACACAAAGCCTTATGCAGGGCTCAATCCCATGACCCTGGGATCATGACCTGAGCCAAAATCAAGAGTCAGATGCTCAACCAACTGAGCCACCCAGGTGCCCCTAATCGGGGCTCCAAGGGTCCATTTTGAGTTGAATTGACCATTAAAGACTGGAAGAAAATTGATATGATGGCATAAGGACAGGTGGAACTGAACCCCATGAAGTAGGTGACTTAAACTTGGCATCATCCATTCAATGTGGCTCTGGGAGGACATCTTGTGGCCAGAGTTTTTGTTAACTTTACCAAAATGGACATGTTATATATTATTTTGGCTGTTTTTTGAAAACCTAATTATAAAACTAGTGCAGTTGGCCCTTGACCAATGTGTGAGTTAGAGGGCATGAGCCACCACACATTTGAAAAACCGTAACTTTGGACTTCCCCAAAACTTAACTACTAATAGCCTACTGTGGACTGGAGGCCTTACCAATAGCATAAACAGTTGATTAGCACATGTTTTATATGTGTATTAAATACTGCATTCTTATAATAAAGTAAGCTAGAGAAAAGGAAATGTTATGAAGTGAAAATACGTTTATAGTACTATACCGTATTTATTGAAAAAAATCCACTTATAAGTGGATCCATGCAGTTTAAACCCATGTTGTTCAAGGGTCAACTCTACAAAGAAATTAGGAAATCCAGAAAATACAGAAAAACGTAAAGAAAATTAAAAATCATTTTTAATCCCACCTACCATCCACTGAAAAGTAGAGTTGATTTCCAGTGTTTCCTTCCAATCATTCATATATATATATATATACACACACACACACACACACACACACACACACACACTATATATATACACACACACACACACACATACATACACACACACAAAGAAATGCTATTTTTTAAAAAAATTGTATCTATATCTATACACATATATACATACATAAGAGACTGCGTTATTTTAAAAAAGAAATGTATAACGGATGGAGCTAGTATTATGCTGAACGAAATAAGAGAACCATATGATTTCACTCGTATGTGGAATTTAAGAAACAAAATAAACAAGCAAACCAAGAAACAACTAAGTGATATAAACAACTAAGCTATAAACAACTAAGTGATGATTACCAGAGGGGAGGTAGGTGGGGCATGGGTTAAATAGGTGATAAACACCAGATGTTGTATGGAAATGTTGAATCACAGTATTGTACACCTGAAACTACTATTACACTGTAAATTAACTGGAATTTAAATTAAAACTTAAAAAGGAAATATATATATAGATTTTTTTTGAAGACATAGACTTATTGTCACCTTATGTCATTAACTTCGTGTCTTTTGAAGAAAGTGTTTTTCTTTGATCTGAAACAAACATTTAACTCTTGATTGATTTGATAAAGTGCGGCTCTCAGGCTTTTTTTTTTTTTTTTTTTTTTTGAGTTTCCTATATGAATATTTTGATTATAGCCCCAAGAGAAATTTTACTAAAACAGAAATGAAGTTGGAAGAACTATTATTATGCTAGTGATAGTAATGTAATAGCTTGTATTTTTTATTACATTTTTAATTCTTTAAAGTAATCAGCCAACACAGTGTCTTTTTTATCACCATAATTGTCTAGTTTTATACATGAGACACCTGAGATGAAGAGAGAATAAGTTACATGACAGAATTCACAAGTAGTTAGAAAAGTTTATACTACTGACTTTGAATGCTTTTTTTATTTATTGAAATATAACTCAGAAATCTTTCCTTTTTTCATTCAATATTAAGCACTCAAACAATGAGACTTCAAAAATAAAGTCTGTGGTAAATGTATAGAATAGTGAATAACCTGGTTTGTCTGGAAGGCAAGGTATTGGGGAGGGGGGTGGAATAGTGAGATCAGACTGGAAAGGCAATAGGGAGCCATTGACTCTTCTTAAATTTTGGATACCATAATAAAGCAAATGCTATTGGATATTTAGGCAGAAATGAATAGATCAGAAAAATGAACAAGACTAGAAGCCCAGACAATATTTAATGATGGCCTAAAGTATTAAAAACTGAATTAAGAGCCACCATAGAAATAGATTCCCGGGAATCTGGTGAGGGGGAGAGAGTGGTCAAAATGATTCCTAGGTTTCATAACTGAGTGCCTGGGAAAAAAGAATGTTGGAAAAAAAAAAAAGAGGGTGATTTGTTGAGGAAAATGATTTTAATTTTGGACATGCTGCGGTTGAAGTCTACAGGATGTCCAGGTGGAAGATGTATATATAGAGTAGCAGGCAAATTAGAAATGGAAAAGAATGCTCAGGAGTGAAGTCAGGACTGGAAACATATAGGCAGAGAAATCATTAGTGTAGAGGGAATAATTGATGCCATATCACCATTCTATCTTTTCAGATACTTTCACTGCCTTGCATATGTATAGTCTTAATGCATTTGAGGAACGTGTGACGACAAAGTATCCAAGTGACTGTTGTGGGCCTCAGACCTGGGCATTCACAATAAGAGAAGCCCTTTAGGTATCAGAGGACCCCATCGTCAAGCAGTACAACATGGTTGGCGGAAAAGCACAGACTACTTAGGAAGGATATTTTAATTGAGAAGAAAAAGAGTAAAGTTATATACTCTCTATATGCTAAGTATTGATAAGCCCTTTTTTTTTTAAATTTTTTTTTTCAACGTTTATTTATTTTTTTGGGGACAGAGAGAGACAGAGCATGAACGGGGGAGGGGCAGAGAGAGAGGGAGACACAGAATCGGAAACAGGCTCCAGGCTCTGAGCCATCAGCCCAGAGCCCGACGCGGGGCTCGAACTCACGGACCGTGAGATCGTGACCTGGCTGAAGTCGGACGCTTAACCGACTGCGCCACCCAGGCACCCCATTGATAAGCCCTTTGTATGTATACCCTGTCGCCTTTATTTTGCAACAACTCTGTAAAGTAGGAAGTACTTTATTTTTATAAATGGTGAAACTTGAGTGTAAAAGAGGCTAAGTAATATAAGAGCAAGGATTTGAATCAGATGGGTGTTCAGTGCCATAGTGTTTTTTTTATATGCCACACTTTGCTATGTTCTCCAGTAAGACCTATCAAATATATCTCTCAAGCTTATGTGCAATACGTTCTTCAGTTTCTTGCCTTCATGTAATAAGCACAGTGCTTTTGATCTTAAAATATAATTAATTCAGTTCTGATCATGGGTGGCTGTTTGCTTTCAATGAGAAAGCACATATGTAAAGCAAAAGTTAAAATTGGATCAGATAATGTGTATCTCTGTCCAGGTGTGCCGACTTTATAGAATACTTAGAAATGCCAACATTAGTTTATTTTCTTTTACTCTGTTGGGTATGTGGAACTTTATTTAGAAGAATAAATTGAGAGTCCAAAGACACCTGGAGGAAAAAATACTAAAAAAACCACATTTCTAATTAGCTGAAAATTGTCACTACCAGAAGAGCCACAATGTAACTCCAACTTGCATTGTTTTAAGTAAGCACAAACAAGATTGTGTAATCTAAGATACATAAGCTAATTTGTACTGTGCATTTTACAGTTTTAAAGCCTGAGTGGAAATGGGTATATTTACTTGTCCATCATTTGTTTGTATGTTTGTGTACCTGCTTCTCAGTAAACTAGAAGAAATGGTATCTCAAAACTGTAGAGGAGTATTGAATACAGAAACAACATGATTGTGTGCTGTTTCCTCAGTATTCAAAATGAGTGAAGTTTTCTTTATTTTTTTCTCTTGAAAAACTGTTTGCTTTGTTATTTTTGTCATCTATCTTAAAATTGGCCAGTATCCAGTGAATTGTGAGAGAAAATGCTAAATATTTAGCCTTCTAGCTAGAACTTCTTGTGCTGCTAAATTATGATTTCTCAGTTGCCCCGCACTGTTAGCACACTTTCATTCTTTAACATTGCTCTTTGTTCCTGAGGAAAATGCTATAAGAAAATAGGAATTTCCTCTCACCATTACGCCTCTGGCAGTGTGTTTCCATCTAATTCCTGGCTGGCACTCTGTCCAGGTTACAACCCCTTCTCATTACTAGCAGAGTCTAAATTCTGCTCATCTACTAAAAGGGGGATTCCAGACAGACGAGGAAACAGCTTTCAAACACTGCACTGCAGGCATATTAAGTTATTCCCCCAATGTGCAGTCGGGAAATCAGGGACCACTTCTCTGGCGATGAATTCTAATGAGCTGCTAAAGATGCCGAAGGGTGTGTGCACACAGGCGTTTTCTTTCCCCTCCCCCCTTCTTCCTTTTCCCAAGCCCCCTCTTCTCCCCGTTTCCCCTCCTCCTCCTCCTTTATCCCCTCCCTCTGTGTCTCAGTTCTGCAGTAAACGGGGCTGAGGCACATTCCTGCACTGCAAGGCTTTCTCTTAAGGATGTTTTGTGGCTTTTGTTTGGATTGCAGCATGCAGAATTACAGGTAACACTTTGAAATTGAGCTAGACAGATAAATTCTGTTGAAATGTTTTCGAAGAGGTGAAATAATTACATTGGAATCAGTGAAGAAAATGAGCTAATTCTATTAGTGGTAGTTATAGTAAGATATTTTCAGAAATGCCATAAGCAGATTCTTTTTCTCCCCCGAAAGGCTCAGTGAGAGGAAATGGGATTAGATTGATCTGGCTTGTGATTGATTTTGTTTTATGTTGATCATGAAACTTGCTGTTGTTTCTCTTCCTCTGCAAAGTAAGGACCAGTTATGTGGGGTGCTGCTGAGAGTAGCCATGAATAGTTGTACCGGGTGGGGTGGGATGGAGTGGGAGGGTTGATACTAGCCTGAGCTAGCCAGGTTCTTTGATTAGGGCATTGGATGCAAAATGTAAAATGCTCTCTCCTTTTCTTCTATCAGCTGTTCAGAGGAGACTCATTACAACTCTTGCTGAAGCTCCTAATCTTCCTCCCTTCTCTTCTGCCCCTAACCCCTACCCTCATTGGCCTGAAGACAATGTACCCAGAGTTTGCCTTACTCCCCTGGCGCTATGTGTATGGTAAACCTGGTACTATGGCCACATCTGGGACTGGCCAGACAACTGCTGCTGGTTCTCCCTATTCCAAGAAGGATTTAAAGGGGAATTACACTGCAGGCAATGCACCAGAGCAGCATCAGGAGCTTGGGGACTAAGGCTCCTCTGGCATTATTACAGACACACAGAGCTGACCGCAATGACAGCAGCTGCTCCTTTGAACTGTTGGCAGCAGCCAAGCGGCAGCATGAAGTGAGAGATCACTCCTGAGCTCAAGATGAACTCTACCTTGGATGGTAATCAGAGCAGCCGCCCTTTTTGCCTCTTGACATTTGGCTATTTGGAAACTGTCAATTTTTGCCTTTTGGAAGTATTGATTATTGTCTTTCTCACCGTATTGATTATTTCTGGCAACATCATTGTGATTTTTGTATTTCACTGTGCACCTTTGTTGAACCACCATACTACAAGTTATTTTATTCAGACTATGGCATATGCTGACCTCTTGGTTGGGGTAAGCTGCTTGGTCCCTTCTTTATCACTCCTCCACTACCCCCTCCCAGTAGAGGAGTCTTTGACTTGCCAGGTATTTGGTTTTGTAGTATCAGTTCTGAAGAGTGTCTCCATGGCCTCTCTGGCCTGTATCAGCATCGATAGATATATTGCCATCACTAAACCTTTAACCTATAATACTCTGGTTACACCTTGGAGACTACGCCTGTGTATTTTCCTGATTTGGCTATATTCCACCCTGGTCTTCCTGCCTTCCTTTTTCCACTGGGGCAAACCTGGATATCATGGAGATGTGTTTCAGTGGTGTGCAGAGTCCTGGCACACCGACCCCTACTTCACCCTGTTCATCGTGATGATGTTATATGCCCCGGCAGCCCTCATTGTGTGCTTCACCTATTTCAACATCTTCCGCATCTGCCAACAGCACACAAAGGAAATCAGCGAAAGGCAAGCCCGCTTCAGCAACCAGAGTGGGGAGACTGGGGAGGTGCAGAGCTGTTCCGATAAGCGCTATGCCATGGTCCTGTTCCGAATTACTAGTGTATTTTACATCCTCTGGTTGCCATACATCATCTACTTCTTATTGGAGAGCTCCACTGGCCACAGCAACCGCTTCGCATCCTTCTTGACCACCTGGCTTGCTATTAGTAACAGTTTCTGTAACTGTGTCATTTATAGTCTCTCCAACAGTGTCTTCCAAAGGGGACTAAAGCGCCTCTCAGGGGCCATGTGTACTTCTTGTGCAAGTCAGACCATAGCTAAGGACCCTTACACAGTTAGGAGCAAAGACCCCCTTAACGGATGCCATATCTGAAGTGACTCAGATATTGGATCACTGTGTGTGTGTGTGTGTGTGTGTGTGTGTGTGTGTGTGTGTGTTTGTTTCCTTTTTATCTCTTTGTATCCCTAGCTTACTAGGAGATCTGGGACAAAATAATTCAACTCTAAGCAGTAGCAAACAAATGATCCATTGAACATACCTTCTAAGTTTGCAGAAATTATTTTCTAAAAAGTGCTTTGAATCGGACAATCAGGATCATGAAGATAAATTGCTCTTGGTTCCAGTTTTTGTAATGTCATGGAAATGATGACATTTTGAAGATTTAAAATAAATAAAACCATATCTAACACCTCTCTTCAGCTGGCATGACTGAACCTGGGTGTGAAAAGCGTCAGCATTTTTAAAAAGTCATTTTCCTGTCGCTTTTCTAGGCTCTTTCTGTTTGGGCTTCATGTGCAATTGAATTCTTTTAAGGGGAATATTAAAAAATAGTGATGAATTAACAGGATTTAAATTTTGCTTTATATATGCCAAAGTAGAACTACACTGCAGACTTCAGCACTGTCATTTAGAAAGCCAAATGTTTTATGTTTTAGGTCTTCTCTTGAGAGAATTCTCAATACATATTGTTGAATAACATGAACACCTAAGTGTTAATTTTAGAATTTTGCAGTGCACCATGAGTGAAGCAAAAAGGCAGTCAAATCATACCATTTAGGAAAAATTGAGCTACTTTCTGTGGCATGCTTCATGGGGATCTAAAGAAATGTGTGCATGGAAAGTGATTGCGCTGTAGTGTTTTTGCCCATGCCTTTGTGTGTGTGTGTATTGAAAACGTTTGAATTTAGATTTCTCTTTACAGCAAAGTGTATTTTAATAAGCTGAAAAACAAATGATAGGTTAATGGCTGCCATTTTTATAATGGTGAAAATATATAGTAATGAATCTTCAGTCTTCTTTTTTTTTTAATCCACAAACTTTGAAATGTCAGAATATCTGGGAGAAAAAGATGTCCTAATAAGCAACTGAGTCAGAAAATATACTGTATATTTAACTAGTTCCTTTTTTAAATAGAAGGGGATTGAGATGTTCTCTTTGTGGTTAAATGGAATCAACAAAGTAGCATCTAATCTTTTTAAAAGCATTTTTTTGGTGTTAAGAAATGCACATTTGAATGCGAGAAGGAGAAATTCGGATTAAGTCTCTTTTATTGCTCTTCTCTTTCTGGACAAAAAAATCCTTTGATGTAACAGTTCTTTACTTAGTCTTTTTTTTTTAAAGCCAAAGTACTAGCAAAATCTATAGGATTTTTATTATTTATTCTGTAGAATTATTGAAAGTGCTGTGTATTGTATGTACTGGTGATGTTTTGTTCTTCAAGTGATTATCTTTAGAACAAGAAGTTTATTTTTCTAAAAGGAGAGAAGGATTTCCCAGCAGCTCCAGGCATGAGAGTATTTCCTCTGCTTTTCTACTGGTTTTAATGTTTTGGAAGTCTTCAGGGGGCTTATGTGATCTCTGCCTTTGGCTAGATGTTATAATCTGAATACAACAATGGTATTCAGTGAGATGGAAGAAACCCAAGGGAAATGGGTAAAGTGGAGTTTTGAATCCAACAAAGGATGCAGATATTTATAAAACAGGCAAATAGGCTTTGGTTTTCTGTCATGATATTAGAAAACCTACTACCCCTTTTAATATAAAGGGCAGCATTCTTAACGATTTTAGGTCTTAGATTTTAACTTCAAATGTGTGCTGTACTTTAAACTTTTTTATTTTAAGTGAATAAGTATTACATAAACATTTAAATTTCAGATTCTGAATTCTTCCCAAAAGCTTGCTTGCTCTTTATATTTAGTACTAAAAAACTTGATTCTAAGCTGTTTCAGTATTTAGAACTCATGTTGAAATTGCAAGTTATATTAGCAGTGGCTCTGTTAAATTGCCATTTGAATTGAAAAACCTTTTCTCTTGTATTTTGAAAAATGGTTATGCATATTTCTCCTTTATTTACATGCCACAAATCTAAAGAAAAACAAAGTTTCCTTTTTCTTCATACATGTTGGAGAAAGTAACCTGTTCAGATTTGCAGTTTGCTTGTGAGTTTTAGTTTAGCAAAGATGAGAATCTTAAAGATTAATTTTTATAAAAAACTGATGTTAAATCGGTGGAGTTTTGCTTTTGGGGGATGCTGAGCCCTTTTAATTTTTTCCTGCAGTAGCATTCCATCTTGTGAGAAAGAGAAAACTCTTTGAGAAAGATCTTAATGGAAATTTTATGGAAAGACCACTGGAAGTGGCTAATCAAGCTGATCTTTTTTTTTAATTTTTTAATTTATTTATTTTTTTAAGTTACATCCAAATTAGTTAGCATATAGTGCAACAATGATTTCAGGCGTAGATTCCTTAGTGCCCCTTACCTGTTTAGCCCATCCCCCCTCCCACAACCCCTCCAGTAACCCTCAGTTTGTTCTCCATATTTATGAGTCTCTTCTGTTTTGTCCCCCTCCCAGTTTTTATATTATTTTTGCTTCCCTTCCCTTATGTTCATCTGTTTTGTCTCTTAAAGTCCTCATATGAGTGAAGTCATATGGTATTTGTCTTTCTCTGAGTAATTTCGTCAAGCTGATCTTTTAATGACTCAAAAGACACCTCTTTTAATAAGAGCTTTTGTTAACAGATTTTTACATTTTTATCCTGGTACCAAATTTAGATGTTATTAGAAATACTTTTTTCACATAAGAATCTCTGTCAACGTCTCAGCCTAAAACTAGAGACTCTATACACTAATTTTAAAGAAAAATCCCCCCATTCCCCCACTGGTAAACTTGCTTAATACCAGATGTCTTTCCAGTTTATCTGTCTTCATTGGACTGTATAAAGTCTACGTTTTCTTCTAGTTACCAGTTCTTTTCTCACATTCATTGATTGTCTATACTGCCTTTTAATTTTTATTTTCTCGTGTGTGTGCATGTTAGGGGAGAACGGGGTGAGCCTGGATGTCAGCAGTCAATCTTTAGTGGCTAGGGGCATTTTCTATGTGATACATTTGGACAGTTCATATTAAAGTAACCTTTTCATCTTGGCATACTTAGTGCAACATTTGATGACGTTTGGTTTAAATACCAATCTTGCTAGTTCAGAATGAAAAAAAAGTATATTTTTAGATTCAATTACCTTGGGCTTTGGCAAGACAGTGCATTTAACTATATATGGTATGTGACTGATATCAGAGGAAGCACAAGCTTTTGGTAATTGTGTTGAAATTATTTCATAGTATATGTTCAGATAAGACAATACTAATTGTTACATTTGTAAATTAGTTATACGTTTTTATACAGTGATTTCAGAGAAGATGTTTTTTTTCCTCTTAGAGCAGAAAAGCAGCTGCAAAAGGACAAGTGGTCTACTTTAATGAAAGAACTGTCTTACACCAAAAAGGATATTTGAATTTTTCATGGATCTGTTGACTCCCAAATTCCATTTTGTAAAGGGTTTTCCTTAAGCTTTATTGCTGGATGAATTTCTTTTTGAGCCTTTTCTAATGGCTTTTCCTTTTTACTTGAATAATGGTCTCAGTATTTTAAGGATTGGGAAAACTTGAATTTTTATACTATAAATGCATTGTCCACTCACTCTTTGAACTTGAAAATGAAGCAACAGGGTTACAAGTTCCCAGACAGTGGAGTGGTTTCTGGGAGAGTTTCCTCAGCCTTTCAGGTTTGATCGAAAAATCTGCACAGTGGCTTTGTAGGAAATGTTTTAACTTTGCTATGTGTTTTTGTATCATAGAAGACTTGTGAAATAAATTATTGGCAAACCAGAATTTTTTGTTATATGAGCACATTGTGGGAAGATTAAAGTGGGAGAAATGTGGCATTTATGATTTTTTTAAGTCTTCACAAATTGTTCTCTGTGTTGTTTTTGCATAATTTTTCTATTTCAGGTTGAAGGAAAACTAAATATTTTATATTAAGTGTACATATTAATATATTTTACATGCCCTGGCATTATTCTAGACATTTCTTATAGCTGAAAATGAGTCATTTGGCTTTTCCTCAAAATTTGGGTGACAAGGGCACCATGATATGATTAAATTGAACTTTGAATTGAGAAAAAAATCCAGGTTTCTGTTACAAATTAACTAGTTTTATAAGGGCAAGTCACTTCTCTAAGCACTTAATTTCTTCTATAAAAGGAGATAATAATCCCCTTATCCCTCATAGGGTTACTTTGGCAATTGAATTAGATAATGGATGTAAAAGTACTTTGTAATATGTAAAGTGCTTTGCAATAAAAATGAGTACTATTATTTGTATCTGCCATGGTTTCACATCTGAGGAAGTCACACATAATGGAATGGTGTCCCCCTACGTTAAGGTCTTAGAAGCTCAGTGCTGGGTGACTATTCCCATGCTAGTTAGCAATCCCAAATTTGAGAAGAGAGGCATGATAAATCCTCGCCGTTCTAAAATGACAGTAGTGTTAAATTCATAAAACTGTTTTCATTTATTTCCTTTACTTGTCTGTAAAGTCTCTAAAGGCAGGGACAGTGTCTCTTCATATCTTCATCCCCAAAAATCTAACATGGGAGCTGGCTCAGAGCAGAAGTTTTATAGTAAACTTTACAAAATTAATGAATGACTCTTTCTAATTATTAGTTCTAGTCATTATACAGCAGTAATGTTCAAAAGGAGGTGCAGAGCCCACAAGCACTTCTGTTTGCTCAAGGCTGTTCTAGACTGTAAATGACAAAAGGTAGCTTTTTAATACCAAGAGACTAGTGTCGGAATGTGCATGCGCTGTATGGCAGGTAACTTTACACCTGGAAACCTGGTAGCCTTGACCCAGGGAACTTCAGACACTGCTGTCAAACTGCCAGTTTCTCACAGCATGGATAAGAAACAGGTATTTGGATCACATCACCTTCTTGGCTCTGAATGCAGATAAGGTAGGCTGTAAAAATCTGTCACAAGAAAAGAGGAGGTATATAGACTATCTTGGTGAAAGAAGCTATTCTGTGGTTTTGCTTTGTCTCTCAGTCTTTACCAGTTTTCTAGTTTTGTCTTCCTTTTCTTAACATGCATTGGTCATGTATTCAGAGAGATGTGCTTCAGATGACACTGCTGGAGGTTGTGGAAAATTCTGTTTGCAATAACAGTGGGTTTAGGGAAAGCTTAAACAATCAGGAAGCCCTTATGCACCAAGCTCCACTCTATACCAGACATTGCAAATAGCTGGCCTCAGAGGGATATAAAGAAGGATCACCGGGGCGCCTGGGTGGCTCAGTTGGTTAAGCGTCCAACTTCTGCTCAGGTCATGATCTCGTGGTTCGTGATTTCGAGCCCCACATCGAGCTCTGTGCTGACAGCTCAGAGCCTGGAGCCTGCTTTGGATTCTGTGTCTCCCTCTTTCTCTGTAGCCCTCCCCCTCCACTTGCACTCTGCCTCTCTCTCTCTCTCTCTCTGCCTCTCTCTCTCTCTCTCTCTCTCTCTGCCTCTCTCTCTCTCTCTCTCTCTCAAAAAAAGAAAAAAGAAAAGAAAAGAAAAGAAAAGAAAAGAAAAAAGGATCACATGATTCCTTTCTTGTAGAAGGGTTAGTTTTTAGATATTTCATATGGAAAAATTCTGTGATTATTTGCCTTTCCAAAAACCTCACCAGAGTAACCTTATCTGGAGGAATTTACCAAGACTTTCTGGTGGGATGCTAGGTATACTGTGCTTCTGTTTTGGGGGTGAGTTCGCCTGATACTAGTGTATAAAAATCATCATGTCACTTTATTAGTTTAAAATAAATCTGTGGGGCGCCTGGGTGGCTCAGTCAGTTAAGTGTCTTACTTTGGCTCAGATCATGATCTCATAGTTTGTAGGTTTGAGCCCTGTGTCGGGCATTGTGCTGGATCCTGCTTCGGATTCTGTGTCTCCCTCTCTCTCTGCCCCTCCCCCTGCTCATGCTCTGTCTGTCTCTTTATCTCTTTCAAAAATAAACACTAAAAAAAAATTTTTTTTAATAACATAAGAAATCTGTAGTGGCAGTAGGGACCAGTTGTTCCCCAATGGTAGATTTTCATGAGAGGCCAAACCATATTCAGTGTGTTGCTTGGTGAAGGTAGAATTTCAGAATGTGGTTTTGTAGTGTGAACATTTATTGGTATCTGATTAAGCCCATCTCCACAATGAGAAAACCTGATCATTAGGATCATAATAAAAGTGGAAAGCATCTCTACTGGCCAACCCACCTTCTCATTGATGTTTAATTGATGTGTTATTTCTTAGGTTTAATTAACTTCTTTTGTACTTGTCAGTTAGTAAAATTGCTTGTAATTTGTAGTAGTCTTACAAGCCTGCTACTCATTCTTTCTTTTTGAGGTGGTTTTATATCACTGGTCTTACCTTTTACCATATGACATACTGTTTCATGATTTAATATTCAAAGGGTAGCCGGCCATATTACTTTGTCAGTTGTGGGGACCAGCTCATTTTAGTTTTCATGCAGTACCTATATACTGTCTAATTAGAAAAGGAAGATATATGAAAATACTTATAAAAATTAACAGTGTCAGTCAAATAGCATTGAAACATTAAATATACAGAATGTCATATCTAGCAAAGGAGATGGGGAGGGACATTTGGACTATAAAAGATTTTAGTACTCATTTGGTCTGATTCTCTCTTTTTACAGACAGTAAACCAATCCATTGACCACACATCTATTTATGATAATATCCAGACTTCCGAATCCATTGCCTTCTCTTATTACACCATGTTGCTTTTACAGAAGTGTTTGACTTCAGTTAGCCAAGCCCTGAATGAGTAAGATTTAAAAAAAATTTTTTTACATGTTTATTTTTATTTAAGAGAGAGAGAGAGAGAGAATGCACAAGTAGGGGAGGGCCAGAGAGTGAGACGGAGACAGAACCTGAAGCAGGCTCTAGGCTCCAAGCTGTCATCACAGAGCCAGATGTGGGGCTCGAACCCAGGGGCTGTGAGATCATGACCAGAGCCAAAGTCGGACACTTAACTGACTGAGCCACCCAGGTACCCCATGAATAAGATTTAAATAGACTAAAATGGTGTGTGTGTGTGTGTGTGTGTGTGTCTGTCTATGTGTCTGTGTGTGTGTGTGTGGAATTTTAGGTACTGGAGGCATTATGGGCAACAATATAAATGTTAATCAAGGCTTATTATGTTTCAGGAGAATTTAGTAAACTTTGTCTTATTTAATCCTTCCAATACTGTATGAGCTAGTGGCTAGCATTAACCCATCATGTAGATGAGGAAACTGAGATTTAGAGTTGCCAGAATTGTGCAGTTAATAAGTAAAAAATCTATTGGAGCACCCACGGTGGTTCATTTGGTTAAGCATCTTACTTCGCTTCGGGTTGTGATCTAATGGTTCGTGAGTTCAAGCCCTGCATTGGGCTATCTGCTACAGCACAGAGTCTGCTTCAAATCCTCTGTCTCCCTCTCTCTCTGCCCCTCCCCTGATCACTCACACTCTTCCCCCCCCCAAAAAAAAATAAATAAACATTAAAAAAAGAAAAGTAAGAAATCTAGGATTCAAAACCAGATCTTTCTGACTCCAAAGCCTATATTCTTACCTCATTTAGTTCTCACAGAAACCTTTCTGGTAGTTCTTTTTTATATCCCTATTTTACAGGTTGAGGAAACTTAGAGAGATGAAGAAAATTTTGTCAGTATATCAGCTGACTCTGAGACTTGAAAACATCACAGACTTTCTGCCAAATACAGCATATTGAGTGTGAATGTTTATTTCTGTTAACTGCACTGAAAAGAATAGCAAGGGTATAATACATGTGGACAGAGAGAAGAGGAGCAGAAATGATGGCAGATAAATGAAGCCAACAAAGGTTTGGAATATAGAAGCCTAGTAGATAAGTGGTAAGTGACTCAGCAGTCAACAAAGCTGAATCCTAAAGTCAAGCTGCCCAGGGGCAAAAAGAAGCAAGCTGATTTCACTGTAGAACCTGGTAAATACTTGATAATTGGATCCCGAGATGCCTCTACAGGCAGAGAATAGTATGAAGCTGAAAACTGAAGAATTGTTAGGAAGTTTATGTAAGCAACATTTAAATACCCCTCCACACCACCTTGATCACCATCCCAAGCTGCCCCAAGCAGGCAACTGGTTTTTCACCGTCCCAGCAGAAAGTGGGAGATTTCCTCTTGGGAGAAGAGGTCAAACCACAGACCTTCTGGATGCCAGACATAGCTGAGGATGGCACTAAGATACCTTTGAAAAGTTGGGTGTCACGAGAAAGTCTGCATATTAAATACTCAGTCTCCTTGTCCCTCTGCACTCCCAGAATGTTCTCAGCCAGCCTTAAATGAGTCTAGTCTGGGGACTGATGTTTGAAGGCTCCCAAACCAGTCACATTACCTGCCCAAAGCACCTTTAAGTTGGCGCTTGTTAGTCAATAAATTCCACCTATTCGTACAGAGCTTCCAATTAACTTTTTACTCCTCTTTTACTATTAACAATCAGCCAGAGATCCTGGTCTTGTGAGAAAGTCATCTCATGTAATACACAGCCCAAAACAAAAGAAATCAGAGGAAATAGAAACAATTCTAGTCACAAAGTATATTTTCCAAAATATATTTTCAGAGAAGCTTTTGCATCCATTAAAGGAGAATAGGATGCTATAAGAAATGAAAAGAAAAAAAAGTAAGAGTTCTTATAATCAGAGCATAATCAGAGATTTTTTAAATCCAAAAAGTTGGAAGATAAAATTGAAGTAGGCTAGATAGTGATACAAAAGACAATAAAGTTGATAAAAACAAGACAGAGACTCAACAAAGGAGGCCCAATATCTAACTCATATGATTTTCAGAAACAGAATAGAGAAAAAAAAGGAAATTCTCAAAGAAATATCAGAAGAAACATATCCAGAACTAAAGGATATGAGTTTCCATAATGAAAAGGACCAGCTTAGTGTAATAAAAAGATTTTATGATGGCGAATCATAAAATTTTAGGATACTGGGGATAAAGTAGAATCTTGAAAGCTTCTTGGTCTGGAGTAGGGATGGGAAAGTGGGAATTTACTAAACACAGGGATCTGAATAGCACTGGTCTTTCTGGCACATTAAAGCAAGAAGATATAGGGAATAACTTCAAATTTTTGAGAAGTGATTTTTAACTTAGAATTTTATGCTCAAACTTTGATTCAAGTGCAAGAATAAAATAAACCCATGTTGAGATATGCACGGTCTCAAAAATAGTTACCTGCCTTACATCCTTTCTCAGGAAGTTGCTGAAGGATATGCTTCTCAGTACAAGGGATGAAATTTTAAAAGTGGAAGAGGGGCACCTGATGGCTCAGTTGGCTTAGCACCTGACTCTAAATTTTGGCTCAGCTCATGATCTCTTGAATCGTGATATTGAGCCCGTGTCAGGCTCTGCACTGGCAGCATGGAGCCTGCTTGGGATTCTCTCTCTCTGCCCTGTCTCCACTTACATGCGCGCATTCTCTCTCTCTCTCAAAAATAAATAAACTTTGGGGCGCCTGGGTGGCGCAGTCGGTTAAGCGTCCGACTTCAGCCAGGTCATGATCTCGCGTTCCGTGAGTTCGAGCCCCGCGTCAGGCTCTGGGCTGATGGCTCAGAGCCTGGAGCCTGTTTCCGATTCTGTGTCTCCCTCTCTCTCTGCCCCTCGCCCGTTCATGCTCTGTCTCTCTCTGTCCCAAAAATAAATAAACGTTGAAAAAAAAAATTAAAAAAAAAATAAATAAATAAAAAAATAAATAAATAAACTTTTTTTTTTAAGTGGAAGCTATGGAACCCAGGAAGCAGGGACTCCCTACACAGGACAGAGGTGAAGAGAATTCCCATGGTGATGGGGAAGGGGAGCCCTAGGATGTCAGCTGTGCAGCAGACCTAGAAAGCCACTAGTCCAAATTGGAGAAAAGGAAGGAGGGCACTAGGAAGTATGTCTTTTAGGAAAAAACTGAGAGGAATTTCCGATCCTGTCAAGATTTGTAGGGGAAGAACTGGTGATAGATAACATAGAATACTGGAGGAAAGAAACAGAGCAAGTAGTAACTCCAAAAGAAATGGAAAATTAAAGAACAAAGGGTATCTAGTCATTATACACTCTGTGATTTAGTTAGCAATATTGATTTAACTAAAAATTGTAGCAAAATTACATTGAGAGTCACGATAAGGGGGAGGGAAGTGTGTGTGGTAGGTGGGTGGTGTTGGGGGCTATAACAGACAGAGTATCATCTCCCATACTGAAAGTCTGGAAAAAACAAAAACAAACCAGAAAATAGCAACTTAAGTATTTTATTTAGAAATAGGAAGGAAAAAAAACAAAAGAAAAGAAATGGTTGCCTCTGGAGAACAGAGCAGGGTAGGAGGAGTGAGGGGTCTGGGTCTGCTATTTTTCTCTGTAAGCTTTGTCCTGTGACCTTTTCAATGACGTAGATGCATTATTTTTTATGAAAAGCATGACTACATTCAGGAAAAAAGCAAATAAATTTCACCGGAAAGCATAGGTTTAGAACATACTCCTGAAGTAGAAAATGAGAGCGTACTAGCACTCTCTTACCTCTGGCCCAATACAGAGCAACTTCCTATTCATCGTCTCTTTTTATCCTCCTAGGAAGACAGGCAAAGGGGAAATGATTCCACTTGTACAATTGTGGAAGCCTAGTTTGGGGGCTCTAAGACCTTTTTGATTCCAGTCTCCTACATCACTGTGCCTCATTGGTATTTGTTTGGGTCTTTTTAGATTTTTTTAATTTTGGTTTTTACCAAGGGAAGACAGCAGACTGGAAAACATCTTCTTTGACATCCTGGGAAGGAAATCCTGAAAATAAACAAACTGTGTGTGTGTGTGTGTGTGTGTGTGTGTGTGTGATGAGTTTAGGTGTACTGGTGTACAGGCCTGGCAATATGAGATCACGAGAGGAATGCGAAGTGCCATGTGATATTCACAGGTAAAGAGATGTGTGTTAGGTGAATTTCCGTAGAAGGCAGTATATGAGATGGAGCCTGCTCTGAGAAAAGTAGGAATTCTATAATGTTATCTCTGCCCACCCCTTGAATGAAATTTCCATAAAGTATTCAGCCAGACGGAATTAGAGGAACTCAAAAGATCAATAGACAAAAGACCCTAATAAAGTGACCTACAATTATCAAGCAGTATATGACACAAGAATGCCCTTTGCAAAGTAAAAAGCACATCTTTATGTTAAGTTACCACGATTGTACTCAGCCATCAAAAAGAATGAAATCGTGTCACTTGGAACTATGTGAATGGAGCTACATTTTATTGTGCTAAGTGAAGTTAAGTCAGGGAAAGACAAATACCATATGACTTCATTCATATGTGGAATTTAAGAAACAAAACAGATGATCGTAGGGGAAGGGCAGGGGGAGGAGGAGGCTGTTAACTATAGAGAACAAATTGAGGGTTCATGGAGGCAGGTGAGCAGGGGATGGGCTAAATGGGTGACGGGTATTAAGGAGGGCACTTGAAATGAGCACTGGGTGTTATATATAAGTGATGTATCACTAAATTCTACACCGGAAACCAATACTACACTATATGTTAACTAGAATTTAAATGAAAATTTGAAAAAGAAATTACCATGATTGTAATCACTTAATGAAAGATTTATTGGTTTGTTGCAAAAAGATTGTATTGGCTTTGAACAAAATAGAAGAGTAAGAGTCTTTTCAAAGTAAAACTTTAAATTCTTTGTCAGGGGTGCTTCGGTGAATTAGTTGAGGGTCTGACTCTTGATTTCAGCTAAGGTCGTGATCTCACAGCTCATGAGATCGAGCCCCACATCAGACTCTGCAGTGACAGTGGGAGTCTGCTTGGGATTCTCTCTCTCCCTGTCTCTGCCCCTCCCCTCCCTCAAAATAAATAAATAAACATTTAAAAAATAAATTCTGTGTCTATTGGCTTTTAATAAATACTTGTTGATTTAGTACGACAGTATTTAGGGGAGAAAGCAGAAGTTACAGCATTAAACATCAAGATTTATTTCTGAATTTTCTTCCAGAAGGAATGGGGAAACCCCCACTGCCAAAGCCATTTATTTATAGCTAGACCAAAAAAAAATTTTAAAGGCCATTTGTGGGTCTTTGTCTTCATTGGTGTCTGGGGAGCAGAATCTGACTGAAAAATCTGTTTCATTTTAAAAAAAAAAAAAAATCTTTGTTTATTGAGGGCGGGGGGAGGGAGGAAGGGAGGACATGCAGGGGAGGGGCAGAGAGAGAGGAGAGAATATCCTAAGCAGGCTCCGTGCTATCAGCACAAACTGTGAGATCATGATCTGAACCAAAATCAAGAGTCAGACACTTAACAGACTGAGCCATCCAGGCGCCCCAAAAGTCTTTTTCATTTTTAAAAGTTCTTTTTCTCCATGACATGGTATTTGTAGTAACTGAAACCTTTCCTACTTAGATTACGTTAGCGTCATGTATTATTAACATCATTGTACTGAGGATGTGTGTTGTAGCCTACAGAGGACTAGAAATGAAGTTAAAACAAAATTTAGATCCTAGTTCTGTCAACTGATTAGGTAATCTTAATTTGTCTGAACTTCAGGAGGATACCCATACTTGAGTAATGATGCCAGTATTAAAGGAGTTGGTTTAAGGTCAGATGCATGTTATAATAATGTAAAGCTGTTTACATTATTACTGTGATTACTTTATACTCCCCCCCCCCTCAGGATAAAGAGGAGAGTAGTGAAAAGAGCATGGATTTTGGAATCTCTGGCCCTTTGTTTTCTACTCTGTAAAATGGGTTTGTGCCCTTCATTAGACTTACTGTGAAAATTAGATACCGTCATGTTTTAAGTATATAGAATTGTGCATGGTGGCATCATAGAAACTCAGTAAAAGGTTGCTGCTATTATTTCTTTGTCACACAGAGGTCAGAATCTCCCAGTCACCTCCAGGGCCTCCTGTAAAATGGCATATTCTCAGTGGAAAGGCCTTGTGTGAATGTGGAGTGGCTTGGAGCGGCCCACCCTTCTTGCAGGGTTTGTAAACCCCTCAAGTACTGCCATAATGGCTTATTCCATCAGTGCACTCATGTTTTATGTACTTTGTCTTGCTTTTATAGTATGTTCTGCAGGAAGATTACTCCTATATAATTCTCGGACACTGAGGTAAATGTATTTAGATGGACTTCATCAAGGAACAGGTCGTTGAGGCTTACATCAAGAGCTTTAGGAGGTTAGAGGTAGAAAGGAAGTTTGGGACTGCAGGGGTGAAGAGGTGTTCCTTTAATTGAAATTTGAAAATAATTTTTATTAGAAAAAGAATAAAATAATGTCAAGGGATATTTTAAGCTTCAAAGGCCCGAATGAAGAGGGATTATTTATACACTTAAGGAATAGAAACTATAGGGGCGCCTGGGTGGCGCAGTCGGTTAAGCGTCCGACTTCAGCCAGGTCACGATCTCGCGGTCCGGGAGTTCGAGCCCCGCGTCCGTCAGGCTCTGGGCTGATGGCTCAGAGCCTGGAGCCTGTTTCCGATTCTGTGTCTCCCTCTCTCTCTGCCCCTCCCCCGTTCATGCTCTGTCTCTCTCTGTCCCAAAAATAAATAAAAGTTGAAAAAAACAATTAAAAAAAAAAAGGAATAGAAACTATATAATATATAGTGGTTAAAAGTATGTGTTTGAAAGGCAAGCCAACTTGAGTTTGAATTCTAGCCCTGCCACTTAATAGCTGTTACCTAGGGCAAGGTACATAATCCCTCTTAGTTCCTATTACCTCAACTATTAAGATTAAATGAGCTAATACATCTGAAGCTCTTGGCACACAATAAGCATTTGATACATGTTAGCAGGTCCTGCTATCTTCCTTGTGAATAGGGCAGCATGGATGAACCAGAGCTTTCAAGTTGAGGTATAATGCAGAGTCAGGTCAGAAAGATAAATTGGAACTACGTAGTCTAGAATAAATGCCTAAGGGATTTGATTTTACTTAGGAATTGGAGGTGGACGTAAGACTTTTGATTAGGTTAATTACATAATACGGAATCCTAAAGTGACAGGGTGTAGGAAGACCCCATAGACGTCATAATCTAGACCCCTCCTTTCATAGATGGGAAAAGGGAGACCCAGAGTGGTCACAGTTAATTAGTTGCGGAACTGGGACTAGAATCCCGGTCTTTACCTCCCTTAGACTCTATCATGCCATCAAAAAAAAGTCCAAAGGATTGTTCAGCATTGGTCAACTACTTAGAAAATGGGAGTTGTTACAGGTTTGGGAAAAAAGGAAACAAGTGTTCAGAATTTTCTGTGTATTAAAAAAATAAAAATAGTCTTTCCATTGGTACTTTCAACCAAACTGATTAAGATTTGAAAAATCTTAGGGGCACCTAGGTGGCTCAATCAGCTAAGCGTCTGACTTCGGCTCAAGTCTTGATCTCGCAGTTCGTGGGTTTGAGCCCTGTGTGGGGCTCTCTGCTGACAGCTCACAGCCTGGAGCCTGTTTCGGATCTGTCTCTCCCTCTCTCTCTCTCTGCCCCTTCTCCGCTTGCACTCTCAAAAATAAACATTAAAGAAAAAAAAAAAGATTTGAAAAATCTTAGAGGGTGCCTGGCTGGCTCACTCAGTAGAGCATGCAACTCTTGATCTCAGGGTTATGAGTTTAAGCCCCACATTGGTTGTGGAGCCTATTTAATAAAAAATAATAATAAAATTTTAAAACAAAGAATTATGAAAAATCTTAGTATGTAAGTTCCCTTGATCACTGGCAGCCACCTCAGAAATGTTTGTTAGGGCAAGTGAAAATACGTGACATGGGTGGTTCTAGAAAGCCTTCATGGCTATTTATAGTATTTGTATTGCTTAGTGAGATTGGAGGGTGAAGTTTTTGCTTAAATAAAATTGATGATTGGGGCACCTGACTGGCTCAGTTGGTTGAGTGTCTGACTTTGGCTCAGTCATGGTCTCACAGTATGTGAGTCCGAGCCCCATGTAGGGCTCTGTACTGACAGCTCAGAGCCTGCTTCGGATCCTGTGTCCTTTGGTCTCTGCACTTCCCCAGCTTGTGCGCACTGTCTCCCTCCCTCTCAAAAATAAGTAAACGTTAAAAAAATTTTTTGAAGATCATTGTCTAGTATCTTTTAAAGGTGCTGATTCCCAAGAATTGTAAAATAGAAAAATATTTTAGGGGCACCTAAGTGGCTCAGTTGGTTGAGCGTCTGACTTCAGCTCAGCTCAGGTCATGATCTCACAGTTCACAGGTTCGAGCCTCGTGTCTGACTGTGTGCTGACAGCTCAGACCCTGGAGCCTGCTTCCAATTCTGTGTCTCCCTCTCTCTCTGCCCCTCCCCTGCTCACGTTCTGTCTCTCTCTCAAAAATAAACAAACATTTAACAATATATATAAATAATAAAATGGAAAAATATTTTAAAAATTTAATTCCAGGAGAGCTTTTAATACCTATGTACAAAGGCATTACTACATAGGTACTAATAGACTTTGGTTGGTATTATACCTATGTGCTGATAAGTTTTAAGTTTTTAGGTTAATAGAAAAAGATCTAGGTAGCTACAAATTTGTACATTAATGATGTAATAAGATAGCTTTTCAATATCTAAATATTTTATTTATTGATAATTTTTTCTTAAGATTCATTCTTCAGTGGAAAAATTAACATTTTTCTTCTATATCAGGACTCAAGGAAACATCATTTTTGCCTGAAAGCTATATTAAAATATATAACTAAAATAGATATTGAAATCTAGAACATATAGTCTGACTATTTATACAAATGCAGACCTCTTCTAGAATTCTGAATGTAGTTCAGCAGTTCACAGATGGAGATGTTTGTGATCAGTATCATTCAAACACAGATTCTCTTTTAATTGTGTTAACTATCCCAAGACTGGAAACTCCATGGAGTTGTAAAATCATTTTAATATATCTAACCATTTTATAATTGCTATACATTTTTGCTACTCAGTACGCATACTTGATTCTCTGACTTAAGACTTGTTATTTTCAAAAGAAACTAACTTTATTTTTTTAGGTGTACTTATTTTGAGAGAGAGAGAGAGAGAGAGAGAGAGAGAATCCCGAGCAGGCTCCATGTCATCAGCCTAGAACCCAACACGGGGCTTGGTCTCATGAACAGGGAGAACATGACCTGAGCCGAAACCAAGAGTTGGATGCTTAACTGACTGAGCCACCCGGGTGTGCCCAGAAGAAACTAACTTTAAAGTAAAACTGAGTATTTGTTAAGCATTATGAAATATTCCTAAATATTTTCTTAGAAATCATAATTTGTTTATTGGGTTATATAAAATATAGCTTGAGGAATGGGTGTTGATCTTGTGTATATGTGGTGTCTATGAGTGAGTGATTTTGAGAAGATTTTATTCTTAGCATGTAATGCTTTACAAAGTCTTTAAGCAACTAATATAAGTCAAACAATACAATCTGTATTAAGCTGTACTAAGAAGGCATTTGATACATGGTCTTACTTGGTAATACAAATAATATAATTTAAATAAGTATTTGGAAATCATCATAGTTATCAGAAACATGTGTTTGAAACATGACTTGTATATAATAATTCTGTGACTTCAAATTTAGCTGACTCATAAATTACCTCCCTTACCACCTTTTTATTCAAAATGACACTTTTTGTGTTCATTTTTGTCAGGTAACAGTTCTTGAGTATTTCCTCTCCATGATGGATTACTGTGCAGAAGAATCAACAATAACAAAGCAGGAAAAGGTTGACAGTGTAGTTAGCATTTATGCCTTATCTATATATGATTTGGGACAGTTTTGCCAAACATTGAATAATTTTCCTGTGGGAAACTTGAGCCCTAAAAGGAAATGAACATAGCTAAAAGACTGCATATCACATGGGACTTAGACTTATTTTTAGAATGGCACTATAATGCCATATTTGGATTGAAACAATGTGATAGCAGTGCATTATTTTATTTAAAACTATCTTTTCTGAAGTCATCTAATTTTCTATCACATTGTATGCTATAGAGTTAGTGTTAGAAGTATATAACTGTTTAGCTGACCAGTGCTAAAGCATGTATTAAAATTAGAAGCACTTGTTTGGCAGGCATTGCCAGAGCCCGCGTTCTGAGTCTGCTCTGTATAATAAAGATTCTGTGGCAGTTCATTGTCATAGTACGTAGTTGTCTTTTTGTTGTGTAGGTTTAGAGTAAGTTGTTTTCTTTATTGGAAGGGAAAAAGAGAGTAAAGAAAGATTAGTGGCATTGGGCGTTGGTATAGTTATCTGATTGTGGGAGAGCACTTTCCTAAATGAAACAAAAACAAAGAAACCCAAATGGATTTTGCCTCTGAGAAATGATTTTCTTAAAGATAATTAACAAAGGTATTTCATACTGAGCTCTACTGTGTTTTGGTTAGTGTCATTCATAGGTGAAAAGAAGAGAGAAAAGAACAGAACCCTCTTACTGCATCATTTATATTATGTGTCAGTTTTTCTGCTACCTGATTTATCTCCTTTATAATTTGATTTGGTTAAGATAAGTTATAATGTTGGTAATATACAGTGGATTTCTGAATTGTGTACTGTCTAAAATTGCAGATGCCCCACAGGGCACTAAGTCCCAAACAGGAAAATCTGCCAAATACATATTTTGTCCCTTGGCCTCTCTCCCAAGGTTGGAAATTTGCCAACATCATAAATCTCAAGTCTGATGGGAAAGAGCCACCACTGATGTAAAAGGCCTTATGATTAAGATACATGTTGGAATCCACCTAGCATTTAGGGGAAATGCCTTTTGTTTGAATAACTTCTTGAAGGGCCATATGTTGAGGTTTTCTTTACTTGGTTTTTATGTATAAGAGCATTATATATTTCTCTGTCTTCATGTTACTAGGGCCTCAGTTATGTCTCTTTTACACTGAGCAGACTTTATCCAAGGAAGCACTTTCATATGAGTAAAAAGAAAAAGCATATTGGGGCACCTGGGTGGCTCAGCCAGTTAAACGTCTGACTCTTGGTTTCAGCTCAGGTCATGATCTCACAGTTCGTGAGTTTGAGCCCGCCATCGGGCTCGGTGCTGACAGCACAGAGACTGCCTGGGATTTTCCCTCTTCCTTTCTCTCTGCCACTCCCCTGCTCAAGCGCTCTCTCTCTCTCTCTCTCTCTCTCTCTCTCTCTCAAAATAAATGAATAAACATTTAAGAAAAACATTAAAAAAAAGAAAAAGCATATTTTCAAAGTCTGTGTCATGTCGGTTTTAGTTAGAAGACAAAAACTTTGTATCATATGTTAAGAACTGTAAATGCCACTCACTACTGATAAGGGAATTTCTTCCAGTTTTCCAGTATATTTATTTGGGTTAATACTGTGGGGCTAAAAAGCCAAAAGAGTTGGGTTCCAGTCCCAGCTCTTCCCCTTTCTAGCCAAATGATTTAACTTCTTTCCTCATTTGTCAAATAGGGAAAATAATGGAACTCATGTCAGAGTAAGTTACGACAGACAGATCTGTCTATATGATGTGTCTGCATATAAGGCTCTTAAAGCAATGACAGCAGATCCATCTTAGCTCTTGTTATTGTTGTTTAATTATTTTTAAGTCTGTAAAAGTGAATTTGGCAAAAGGAAATAAGTGGCTCTGAACCTTACTGAGTGTCTACCATTTGTTGGACACTCTTCTAGGAGTTGTAGATGGCATGTGAGCAAAACAGAAATCTCTGCCCTTGTGAAGCTTCACATTCTAGTGAATCCTTTAAAATCTGTGAACAATCTTCTTAGAAAAGTGCACACAAAACATTGCATGCAGTGTCAAAGAATTTATGGTAACCCGGGAGTCTGTTTGTTAAATCTCAGAAATCTCTAAGAATATCACGCATACCTTCTTTTTATTTTTCAGAATTCCTGTGTGAGGCATTCCTTAAGAGGGATACTGTATTTGTTTAAGAGACAAGATAATTGTTACTGTTTTCCTTAATCACCTTTTTTGGCTCTAACAAATCGGAAATGCTTAGAAATAACATAATCAATTGAAATAAAATCTCCAGGTTTTGCAGATTTTTGTAGAACCATCTTTGTCTTTTCCAGACACAGGAACCTCTGTTTTCATAGGCATAAAAGTCTTACTCTTTATTTTTTTCACTTAAGCAATTCTGCTGTTTCCAGAACATATGAAATGAAATTACAAATGATGAGAGTTTTGTGTAACGAAGAGAGAATGATTTTACCTCAAGGATGTTTTCAGTCCTCATTTATTCACTTGTAAACACAGCACCCCTTCAACTTCAGTTTTCTTCTTTGGGGTTTTTGTCCTAGGGGATTTTAAAAATTAAGTCTTTAAAATCACTTCTCACAAGCTATAGCTGACTTTTTAAGAGCAAAGTATAACCAAAAACAACTTTTTTTTTTAATTTCTGTGTAACATATTATAAAGATAGAACAAGGTATATAATAGATTTGAGTGGGGTTTGGGTGGTTTCCATTTTATTCTGTTTTCTTAAGTGTTGCATGATGACTTTTAACAAATCATTTATAACATTATAGGCTAGTCCTAAGAAGATCTAACTTTTTATTTAGGCAACAAGCTACTTTGGATATAATAATCTTCCCTATGTTGGTTATTTCTCATGGCAGCCTTCCACTACATTTTCTTTGTTTGGGTACTTTCTTTTTCTTCCTGCCATTCTTAGCTTTCTATTTTTCAACTTGAGTTTACAAAGGGTGTGTATTCAAAGGGTTTCCGCCAGTTCCCAGTACCTTGTTAATCCTGAGAAGTTACCCAGTGGGCCAATTCTCACAGTAAGGTACAAAAATAGTTGTCCAGAAAAATTACAGAATGTGGTACCACTGTGATTTGAACTAATGGATGACTTTCAAACTTAGATGGAGAGAAAGAAACAGTACATGAGTATTATCATTTCCTTAGATTTTTTTTTCTGTAGAAATTATTTTAGAAGAACCTTAAATATTTAAGAAAGTAACACATCCTCACCATTGCTTTATATTTTGTACACTAAAAGGGCATAAGAGTTGGGGCCAAGAGAGAAATCATCTGTAAATCTGTCACATGAGCAGAGTCTACTTGTGATTGCTGTTGAGCTTATTTATACCCACAGTGTTCATTTCACCAGTTTTATTTCACATATTCAGTTCAGCTTTTTATTGAGTGCCTAATAAGTGCAGATCATTATTAGTATGTGAACTTTGGTAGCTTAACCTTGCTAAGCCTAAGTTTCCATGTTGTATAAGGAGGTAATGCCATTTTTTTCTTTTAATACATTTTATATTTAAGAATGGTTTTAGGGGCACCTGGATGCCTCAGTTAAGGCACCAGTTCTTGATTTCAGCTCAGGTCATGATCTCATGGTTTGTGGACACCACAGAGCCTGCTTGGGATTCTCTCTCCCTCTCTCTCTGCCCCTTCCCCACTTGCATGCATGCACATGCACTCTCTCAAAAAAAGAAAGAATGGTTTTAGATTTATAGAAATATTGTGAAAATAGTGCAGGATGTTTCCATATAACCTGCACTCTTTCCTCTGTCATTAGCATCTTAACATTAGTATGGTATCTTTGTTACAGTTAATCAACCAATATTGATAGGTTAATATTGACCAAAATCTACACTTTATTTAGTTTTCCTTAATTTTTACCTAATGTCCTTTTTCTGTAGCAGATTCCATCCAGGATAGTATATTACATTTAGTCCTCATATCTCCTTAGGCACCTCTTGACTGTAACAGTGTTTCAGACTTGCTTGTTTTTGATGACTTTGATGATCTTAAGGAATACTGGTCAGGTATTTTATAGAATGCCCCTCAACTGGAATTTATCTGTTTCTCTCACAAGGTTATGAGTTTGGGGGAAGAAGAACACATTAAGTTAAGTACCATTTCATCACCTCTTACCAAGGGTAGGGACTACCAACATGACTCCCCACTGTTGATGTTGACCTTGGATCATCTGGCTGAGGGCATATCTGTCAGATTTCTTCACTGTTAAGTCACTTTTTTCCCCCTTTCCATACTGTATTCTTCCAAAGAAAGTCAACTATGCCTAGCCCAAACCAGAAATGGGGTTCCTCTAAGAGGGCAGCATGTATGCCTAAGTTACTGGGAATTCTTCTGCATAGGATATTTGTCTCATTTCCCCCATTTATTTATTCAGTCATTTATTTATATAAGTGTAGGTGACTCATGGGTATTTATTTTATACTTTAGATTGTAATCCAGACCACTTTCATTTATTTTGTTCAAATTGTTCCAGCTTTGGCCATTGGGAACTCTTTTATTTGGCTCTTCTTTCCCTTTGACATACTCCTCTTGTTGTGGATTTGTTTTCTTCACGGTCAGGGTACAGAGAAAGCACTTCCTTACGCTGTGGCACTTCTAGATGTTCTAGGTTCATCTTGTATATTTCCTGCCCCAGTCCTAGAATCAGCTATTTCTCTGAGGAGTCTTGGTTCCTTTTATTTGTAAATGGTGTTAGAAACCAAGATCCTGGCAGTAGAAGTGCTCACTGCTACCTGATGTTACTGCTTCTAGGCCCTCACATCAACTGACAGAGTAAGGAAATATGCGTACAATAGTGCCTTTTGATCAGTCACCATGTGGGTTCAGCAAAAAATGCATAGGAATTAGTATGGGATAGAGTCAGTAAACTTTATTTGTAGTTCTTTGCAGCTTTAGATGCAGTTATTAGTCATACATAGACTAGAGGGAGGACAAGACAAGAACATAAAAGACTATTCTAAAACAGCAGGGTATTTACTGTAAGGGCACTACTCATTAATGTTGTGTGTACATTGATTGGTACGCTTTTCTGGAGAACAAATTGGCAGTATAATTCACACTCTAAAACATGGGTTAAACTGGATCTTGTGGGGAACAAAGTGACCGTGGAAACTGTTTTTCCTTTAGGAATCGTGGCTCTACTTTACGGCCTTGTAGATAGCAAAAGAAGTAGAACAGCCTGAATATTCCAAAGTCAGAGATTTAGCATAATTGTAGCATAGCCACGTGACAGATCATTGTACAGTAAAAAATGGCAGACGTGAAAGGATGATCATAACATTTTGCAGTTAGTAAAAATGAATTTTCAAAACAGTGTAAACTTTTATAAAAACAATTACATAGAAAGTTAGGCATATACCTCCACCAAACATTAGTTACAGTTATATCTGAGTTATGAAATTATCTTTCATTTTTCTTATTTCCTCCCATTATAAGGCAGCAAAAAATGTTTTATAAAAATAAGAAAACAAAAAGTTAGGTTTTTCTTTTAAAATGCAGTAAGGTGTATTGTTAATTTTGGGTTGTGTTTGGGCAACAGTCCCATTTGACAAGAGTATGAAGAGGGGAACTAAAAGAGATTTAGGTTTTAGTATGAAGTGTTAATTCTTGGTATTTGTTTAGTGAATACATTTTAAAAGAGCCGAAATATTAGGGGTACCTGGGTGGCTCGGTTGGTTAAGCATCTGACTCTTGATTTCTGTTCAGGTCATGATCTCACAGTTGGTCAGTTTGAGCCCTGTGTCAGGCTCTGCATTGACAGCATGGTGCCTACTTGGGATTCTCGCTTCCCTCTCTCTCTTTCCCAAAATAAATAAACATTTAAAAAGTGCCAAAGTTTTAGGGTATAATTTTTTTAATGTTTATTTTTAAGAGAGAGATACAGAGTACGAGAAAGGGAGGGGCAGAGAGAGAGGGAGACAGAATCCAAAGCAGGCTCAAGGCTCCGAGCTGTCCACACAGAGCCTGACATGGGGCTCGAACTCACCAGCTGTGAGATCATGAACTGACCCGAAGTCAGATGCTTAACCAACTGAGCTACCCAGGTGCTCCTAGAGTACAATTTTTAATGAAACTATTTCCAGCAGTGTGCATTGTATTCCATTATATGATTATACCATATTTTTTTGTCTTTTTCTATTGATGGATATTTGGGGTTTTTATGAACATTCTTGGACTTTTTTTTCCTTGGATGTATATTTTTGGTTCTCCTGTGTAATACTGAGGAGGAGAATTGCTGGATCTGGGTAGATGTGTGTTTAACTTTACAAGTAACAGCTGCATAATTCACCAAAGTGGTTGGGTCATTTTATACCTCCTTCACAACATTTGAGAGTTCCAGTTGTTTCATATCCTTACCAACATTTAGTATTGTCTTTTTATTTTAGCCAGTCTGGAATGTTTCAGTGCATATGTTTATGATTTCTGACCTGTACATATTGTTGATATTGCTGATTGAAATGTAAGAAACAGTATGTCACTATTATTATAGGATTTCATTTAAACCTTTACTACTCTGGGGATACAGAAGCATACAGACTTTTGGAGAAGGCAGCAAACATTTTTAATGTTGATTATAACATGAAAAAGCGCATATGTTCAAAGGGATATACCTTTCAAGTTATTGCAACTCGTTTGTGACAGAATGTCTGTAAAACATGAAATTAATCAACAGTATATTTAATATCACTACAAAATATTTAAAATCACTACAAAAGTCTTCTCTCTGGAGGCGCCTGGGTGGCTCAGCCGGTTAAGTGTCCGACTTCAGCTCAGGTCATGATCTCACAGTCCGTGGGTTCGAGTCCCACATCGGGCTCTGTGCTGACAGTTCAGAGCCTGGAGCCTGCTTCCAATTCTGTGTCTCCCTCTCTCTCTGCCCCTATCCTGCTCATGCTCTCTTTCTCTCAAAAATAAAATAAACATTAAAAAAAAAAGTCTTCTCTCTGTTCATATTGCCCATGAAAAATTACTGTAGTATATATTTAGAGAAGGCCTTGGCAAACTGTGGCTTGGGAGGCAGATCCAGCATGCTTCTTGTTTTTGTAAATAAAGTGTTATTAGAATGCAGAAATGCGTGCTTATTTACGTATTATCTATGGCTACTTTTACTCTACAAAGGGTAAATTTAACACCAGATGACCCAAAAGGCCAAAATTATTTGCTGTCTGGCTGTTAACAAAAAAAGTTTGCAAGATGTTAAGACTGCATAATCATATGATGCTTTAGTTTTCTTCTGGATATTAAAGCTGTTTTTCATAGGATGAAGTGGTGGAAACAAAACCAATTGATGGGGGAAAAAAAACCCATCTCTGCCATAGCTTTGATAATTTTCAGGACACATCTCAACTGATAGTCGTTTTGCCATTCCCTGCTCTTTTAAGGTTTATATCTCAGCATGATTGTCTTACGTACCCTTGTAATATCTTATTCTCTGTAAATATTTATATTTGGTTAACTTCGGGTGTATTTGGTTAAACTTCATCAGTTTAGCCATGAGTAGTATTACCCAATATGTCTTGCACCAGAAAGTTCCTTGTTTCCGCTGCATCTGTGCTTAACTCCTTAGAAGTAAAAGCACTGTGCATTATGTAAACCTTAATGTTATAAGCCCTTGGGTTTGGCTGTTTTGCAGCTCTTTGCTGTGTTCTCTTAGGAAGAAGTCATCTATAATATTACTGTGATTTGTTTTCAGAATCTTTTCAAAGTTAATGATTCTGACAGGAGCTTACTAAATTTGCCATTAGGTTAGAATTTCTTTATCATTTTTGTACAGCTTGGCTTCTGGCAAGTCAAATGGATGTATTCCCAAATTTTTCAGCATATCTCCTAAGACTAGATATTTTAAGTAAGTGGTTGACTAGATATTTTAAGTAAGTGGTTATCATTCTTGAAGACTTCAAATTCAGCATGTGAATTTTCAGATTTACCTTCTGTAAAGGGCATTTTACTCCTTAATTCTCTGATGACTCCCATGGTCAGTGGGTGAAGGAAGCCAGATTGATGAGAACTGATCAATTATAGTATATTTTTAGTTTTGTGTTACTTTCCTTTCCTGTGTGCATTTGAATTTCCAAACCATAGCTCTCTGATAACTGTGTCCTTCAAGTTACCTTTCTCACCAATCTATGACTAAAGTAACTGGCATAGTGTATTTTGAAGTTTTCCGTGTCCCTCTCAATTCTTCATTTAATTAATTTTTTTATGTATGTATGTTTGTTTGTTTGTTTATTTTTTGAAGGAGAGAGACACAGAGCATGAGGGAGGAGGGGCAGAGAGAGGGGGAGACACAGAATCCAAAGGAGGCTCCAGGCTCTGAGCTGTCAGCACAGAGCCCGATGCGGGCCTCGAACCCGTAAACCATGATATCACCTGAGCCGAAGTCAGAGGCTTAACCGACTGAGCCACCCAGGCACCCCTCTTCATTTAATTTATTTAACCTTCATGCTGTGTTAAGCCACAGTCTGTCATTCTCAGAATGTTTCAGAACTTTCATTGTTGTTTCATAGAATTCCTTGGAGTGAATTCATCTAACATTTTCTTTAAAAGAATTCTCTTTAGAAGTAGAGACATAATTCAAGAATAGAATTAACAAATTCTTTTAGAATAATTTGTAGCTCATTCCAAATATAGGTCAATATCATGTCTGTTCATCATATCTGGAAAGCTTTGTCAATGTGAAATTCATCTTAGTCATTATTTTAGTGTTTTCAGTCTCCTTTTTTTCTTTCAAGTCCCAAAATCTTCCAGAAACTGCATTAATGCTGCTTTGGTTAATCTTTCTTTAATACTTTGGAATTATAATTCTGATTTTCCAAATCCTTATTGATTAAATTACTTGTCTAAGAGTGTTCCAGAAAGTAGCCCTTCTTATCACTACATATTCTCTTTTGGCACATTTTGGGTGCCTGTCTCATTGTGGTCTTAACCTTTTCATTTTCTTACTTGCCATTTATATACTTTCTTTATGAAGTGCCTGTTCAATTTTTGTCAGTTTATTAGGTTGTCTTTTTGCATTCTAGATGTATTCTAGTTTTTTTCACATATATGTACTGCTTGCCTATTTCTTTTTTAATTGGCATGTTGTATTGTATTCTTTTTAGATTAAGTTTTTATTTCAATTTCAATGTGGTTAACACACAGTGTATTAGTTTCAAGTGTACAATGTAGTAATCCAGCAATTCTTTACATTACTCAGTGCCCATCATGATAAGTGTACTCTTAATCTCCATCACCTATTTCACCCATCTGCCCCTCCGACCTCCCCTCTGGTCACCATCAGTTTGTTCTCTGTAGTTAGTCTGTTTCTTGGCTTGTCTCTCTTTGGTTATCCTTTGCTTGTTTATTTTGTTTCTTAAATTCCACATATGAGTAAAATCTTATGGTATTTGTCTTTCTCTGACTTATTTTGCCTAACATTATACTCTAGCTCCATCCATGTTGTTGCAAATGTCAAGATTTCATTCTTTTTTATGGCTGAATAACATTCTTCTGTGTGTGTGTGTGTGTGTGTGTGTGTGTGTGCGCGCGCACGTGCACGTGTTCACCATATATATATATATACCATACCTTCTTGATCCATTCATCTGTTGATAGATCCTTGGGCTGCTTCCATTATTTGACTATTGTAGATAATGCTGCAGTACACATAGGAATGCATGTATCCCTTTGAATTAGTGTTCTTGTAATCGGGGGGGGGGGTAAATGCCTAATAGTGTGATTTCTGGATGGTAGTGTAATTCTGTTTTTTTTAATGTTTATTTATTTATTTTGAGAGAGAGAGAAAGAGAGAGAAAGGGAAAGAGAGAATCCCAAGCAGGCTTCACACCCAGCACAGAGCCCAACACGGGGCTTGATCCTACAACCATGAGATCATGACCTGAGCTGAAATCAAGAGTCAGATACTTAACCGACTGAGCCATCCAGGTACCCTGAGTAGTTCTATTTTTAACTGTTGTTTTCCACAGTGCCTGCACCAGTTTGCATTCCCACCAATAGTGCACAAGGGTTCCTTTTTCTCCACATCCTCGCCAATAGTTGTTTCTTGTATTTAAAAAAAAAAATTATTTTTTATTATGCCTATATGCCAGGCAATGTCTTGGTGCTTTGCATGAATTCATACTGAAAGTAGCTACTATTTTATCTCCATCTTTTTTTTTTTTTTTAATGTTTGTTTATTTGAGAGAGCATGAGCAGGAGAGAGGGCAGCGAGAGAAGGAGACACAAAACTGAAGCAAGCTCAGGCTCCAAGCTGTCAGCACAGGGCCCAATGTGGGGCTCACCCCCATGAACAATGAGATCTAGACCTGAGCCAAAGTCCAGACACTTAACCAACTGAGCCACCCAGGCGTCCTTTTTTTTTTAAATTTTTAAATTTTAGCCATTCTGACAAGTATGTGGTCATATCTCATTGTAGTTTTGGGTTTGTTTAAAAAATGTATTTATTTATGTAATCCTCTATATCCAACGTGGGGCTCAATCTCATGACCCCCAAGATCAAGAGTCACATGCTTTTCTGACTAGCCATCAGCACCACTCTCATTGTAGTTTTGATTTGCATTTCCCTGATGATGAGCATCTTTCACATGTCTGTTAGCCAACTGTATGTCTTCTTTGGAGAAGAAACGTCTGTTCATGTCTCCTGCCCATTTTTTTAAACTTTTTTAAAATGTTGATTCATTTTGAGAGAGGGATGGGTAGAGAGAGAGACAGAATCCGAAGCAGGCTGCAGGCTCTGAGCTGTCACACACAGCCCGACGTGGGTCCTCAAACTCATGAACCGTGAGATCATGACCTGAACCGAAATCAGATGCTTAACTGACTGAGCCACTCAGGGGCCCTGAGCTGTCACACAGAGCCTGACGTGGTCTCAAACTCATGAACCGTGAGATCATGACCTGAGCCAAAAGTCAGATGCTTGACCGACTGAGCACTCAGGGGCCCCTGCCCATTTTTTTTTTTTAATATTTGTTTATTTTGAGAGAGAGAGAGAGAGAGAGAGGAGAGAGAGGAGAGAGAGATAGAGAGAGACAGCAAGCGGGGGAAGGGCAGAGAGAGAAGGACAGAGGATCTGAAGTGGGGCCCTGTGCTGACCAGCAGCAAGCCCAGTGTGGGGCTTAGACTCACCGTAAGATTGTGACCTGTACTAAAGCCAGATGCTCAACTCACTGAGCCACCCAGGTGTCTCCTGCCCATTTTTAATTTTTTATTCATTTTTTTGAGTGTTGAGTCATATCAGTTCTTTTATGTATGTATGTATGTATTTAAATCCAAATTAACATATAGTGTCATAATTCAGGAGAATTTAGTGATTCATCACTTCCATATAATACCCAGTGCTTTTCCCAACAAGTGCCCTTCTTTTTTTATTTTTTTAATGTTTATTTATTTTTGAGAGAGACAGAGACAGAATGCTAGTGGGTTGGGGGAGAGAGAGGGAGACACAGAATCTGAAGCAGGCTCCAGGCTCCAAGCTGTCAGCACAGAGACCGATGCAGGGCTCGAACTCACAAGCTGTGAGATTGTGACCTGAGCTGAAGGACGCTCAACCGACTGAGCTACCCAGGTGCCCCAACAAGTGCCCTTCTTAATGTCTGTCACCAATGTAGCCCATCCCCCCACCCAATACCCCTCCAGCAACCCTCAGTTTGTTCTCTGTATTTAAGAGTCTCTTACGGTTTACCTCCCTCTCTGTATCTGTTTTGTTTCTTAAATTCCAAATCATATGATATTTGTCTTTCTCTGACGTATCAGTACTTTATATATTTGGATATTAACCCTTTATCGGATATGTTATTTACAAATATCTTCTCCCATTCAGTAGGTGTCTTTTGTTTTGTTGATTGTTTCCTTCACTGTGCAAAAGGTTTTTATTTTGGTGTAGTCCCAATAGTTTATTTTTGCTTTTATTTCCCTTGCCTTGGGAGACATACCTAGAAAAATGTTGCTATGGCCAGTATCAGAGAAATTACTGCCTGTGCTTTCTTCTAGGATTTTTATTGTTTCAGGTCTCATATTAGGTCCTTGATCTATTTTGAGTTTATTTTTGTATATGGTATAAGAAAGTGGTCTAGATTCATTCTTTTGCATATTGCTCTCCAGTTTTCCCAATACATTTTTGAAGAGAGACAGTCTTTTTCCCATTGTATGTACATTCCTCCTTTGTCAAGGATTAATTGACCATATAGTTATGGGTTTATTTCTGGATTTTCATTTTGTTCCATTGATCTATGTGTCGTTTATGTGCCCAGTACCATACTGTCCCCAATGATTATAGCTTTGTGGTATAATTTGAAGTCTAGAAATGCGATACCTCTAGTTTTGTTTCTTTTTCAAGATTGCCCTTGGCTATTTGGGGTCTTTTGTGGTTTCATACAAGTTTTTAAGATTATTTGTTCTAGTTCTGTTGAAAGTGCTGTTGGTATTTTGATAGGGATTGCATTAAGCCTGCAGATTGATTTGGGCAGTATAGACATTTTTACAATTTGTTCTTCCAGTCATGAGCATGGGATGTCTTTCATTTCTTTTTTAAGTTTATTTATTCATCTTGAGAGAGAGTGTGCATGCAAGCTGGGGAGAGGCAGAGAGAGAGGGAGGGAGAGAATCCCAAGCAGGGGCTTGGGACGCAGGGCTCAATTCCCACAAACCACGAGATCATGACCTGAGCCGAAACCAAGAGTCAGATGCTCAACTGACTAAGCCACCCTGGCACCCTGTTTCTTTGTGTCATCTCAGTTTCTTTCATCACTGTTTTATAGGTATTTTATTATTTTTGGTGCAATGTTAATGGACTGTTTTTCTTAATTTCTCTTTCTGCCTGCTTCATATTAGTACGTAGAAGTGCAACAAATCTCTGTACATTGATATTTGTGTCCTGAAACTTTACTGAATTCACTTATCAGTTCTAGTAGTTTTTTGCTGGAATCTTTGGGATTTTTCTATATATAAAATTCATGTCATCTGCAAATAGTAAAAGTGTTAATTCCTCCTTGCCAGTTTGGATGTTCAATGGCATATTTTGTAAGAAAATTTAATTAAATCCAGTTATTGCGTTTTTTTTTCTCTTGATGCTAGAGGGTAAGGTAAGTTTCTGTCATGCTGCAGTTTTAGAACTGAGACTGAGACTGTTTATATTCAGTCCTTTGTTGCTTATTTGAGCTATTCATGAGATAGAGAGTTATTAATGGTAAAGATTTCTTAATTCCCTATATGCCTATGGTTCTCTCTCTGCATGCTGTTTCACATTGTGTGAATTTGGTAAAATTTAAAACTGAGTTCAAGAGACTTCATATATCCTAGGCTGAAAAAAAAAATCATTAATCCACTATAATATAGCTTATATTTCTGATCTAGACCCCTTTCATTCTCATTTCTCCTAATAATTGTAGGATGATTCAACTTATTTTGCATTTTGGACTAAAAGATTCAAGTCTTCACTCTGTTTTACTTTTTCATGACTGCTATTTCTCTGCCTGCCTTTTACACAAGGAAGTTACAAAGGAACCAATCATTTCGGCATTCTTGGTTTTTTCAGATGTTTAGTTGGAATGTCTTTGAAATTATCCAGTTAATAAGGTTCTTTCCTGACTTAGTTTGTTCCTCATTCACATGGATCTGAATTAACACTAAGCATTAGAGAATCCTGGTTTAGGTAGGGCTGTAGACCACATGAGTGTTTGCCATTGCTCAGTCCTAAAGGACAGTTTGGACTCAGGGCTCTGGGTGGCTGAGTCTGTGAAGCAATCCGACTTCGGCTCCGGTCATGGTCTCGTGGTTTGTGAGTCAAGCCCCACGTCAGGCTCTGTGCTGAGGAGCCTGACGCCTGCTTCAGATTCTGTGTCTCTCTGCTCCTCCCCTGCTTGTGCACTCTCTCGCTCTCTCAAAAATATTAAAAAAAATTTTTTTTAAAAGAAGAGTGTGGAAATTATTAGGTATATTTATCAAGCTTTGACCGACTGTATGCCCTGCATTATGCTAATCTCTGTGGAAAATTTAAAACCAAATCACAATCCCTATACCTATGTGAATAGTTTTATAGGGCGGATAAGATACACAAAAATAAAAATATAATTTTAGGTACTGTGTGTGTGTGTGTGCGTGTGTATTTCACATATCACTGGTGAGTGTACATGTGAGGGTTCAGAGGAGAGCCCCAGCACTCAGCAGTGCTGGATGGAGATTGCTTCCTTTCACTTTTATCAAGTCTTTTCTGTATACATGTCAGACACTGATAGGAGTTGTTCATCTAAGAAACTGAGCCAACCTTCAAACTCGGCTATGTGTGCCTCTAAGCTATACCCCTGTTTTAAGATCTTTAGGTTAATACGGATTTACATCATTTTTATCATTTAGCTGTATATTTACCTAAAGTAGGATTCTTCTTAATCTGAAGAGCTTGAATCATCTTGGGTCTCTTTCATTTGTGTGGGTGTCCTTTTTTATTTTTCCATTTAAAATCAACCTTGTAATTTATACACAGTAAAATACACAAATTTTAAGTGAATGATTAAATACATTTTAACTACCACCATAGATGTAATGGGTAATATTTCCATATTCAAACTTCCAAAAGTTCTTTCATGTCTCTTAATAATCAGTTTTCTCCTTTTAACTCTAGCCTCTTCAAAACACTGATCTACTTTCTATAATGTACAATTTTACCTTTTTTTAGAATTTCATACACTTGGAATTAATGGAAAATAATCTTTTGTGTCTGGCTCCTCTCAGTTACAAAATGCTTTTGAAGATCCATTCATGTTGCACGTATGGGTTTTTTTTGTTTTCCTGAGTAGTATTCCACTATCTGGATTGTACCACAATTTATGTATCCATTTACCCATTGGAGCACATTTGTATTGTTTCCAGTTTGGGCTAATATGAATAAAGTGGCCATGAACATTCCAGGTCAAGTCTTTGCATGTCTTCATATTTTCATCTCTCTTGGAGAAATACCTAGGAGTAGAATCACTGAATTAAATGGGAAGTTTATGTTTAACTTTATATGACCCTCCAGACTGTTTCTAAAATATTTGTACCATTTTGCATTCCCCAGCAAATTTTGGGAGTTCCAGTTGTTTCATACCCTTTGCCAGTACTTGGTATCTTGGTTCTTTTTAATTTAGCATTTAGTAGGTATGTAGTAGGATCTCATTGTAGTTTCAGTCTATATTGTTCTAATGATGAGTGATGCTGAAGTTTTGTCATGTGTTTATTCACCATGTGTATGCCTTCTTTTGTGAAGTATCTCTTCAATCTTATACCACCATACCCCGTTTTTATTTATTTATTTTTTTACGTTTATTTATTTTGAGAGAAGATAGAACACACGAGCAAGGGAGGGGCAAAGAGAGAGACGGGGAGAGAGAGAATCCCAGGCAGGCTTCGGACTGATAGTACAGAGCCTGATATAGGGTTCAAGCTCACAAAGAACCGTGAGATCAAGAGCTGGATGGTTAACCTCAACTGAGCCACCCAGGTGCCCACCATTCCCCCTTTTTAAAACCAGTTGTTTTTGCCTCTTTATCTTTTTTCAAAGTTTTGTATTCTAGATACAACACCATTATCAGATTTTATAGGCATTTTGTCCTGGTCAGGTTTACATTTTCAGGTTCTTAACAGTGGCCTTTTTTGAATAGTACAGCTTTAAAGTTTTGATGAAGTCCAGTTTATCACTTTTTATTTCATGATTCATGACTCTAGATAGCTCTGCAGATCTCTTTCTTTTCAGCTTTTCCTATCCAGTAGACTGATCTACAAACTCTAGCTACTTTGCCCTCTCCGTATTCTTTTTATTCAACTCAGGGAGACACTCCCCACCCAGCTCTGTTTCAGGTTGCTCTCTGTGTGCTGCAGCCTGGAAGCTGCCACTAGACAATAACTACTGTAGTCTCAGGTCTCACCTTGGGTTTTGTCCTTTTGTCAGGGAGCAGCATGGTTCTGAGTTGCCTTAACTGCTAATAACATATTAAAAACTAGTAGTATACCAGTAAAGCTCTTTAGAAAAGCAGTTTGGCAATGTCTTTGAAAGTTTAAATAGTTTACTTGTTAAAAAAAAGAGCATAGGCTTTAAAGTTAGTTGATGGAGTTTGGGGGCATAAGAATGATAGTGTACAAACTTGTACTGAGTAGTAAATAAACCATTGAGACCTGATGAACAGTATAATGAATATATTACGTAATGTAATAAATATGGATACAATGGCAATCATATTACAGTATATAAATGTATCAGAGTAACACACTGTACACCTTAAATTTATACAGTGTTACATGTCAAACTTGTTCAATAAAATTTTAAAATATAAAGTTCAAATCCCACAACTGTAAAATACTTATGGCCCTAGGAACATGATTACCTAAAAGACTGGAGAAATTACTGGACAAGAGAAGAATATCACTTTGATTTTTCATCTTGAAACAGGAGTATCAGGCTCTTGGATGGTATGCTGAATATGATGTAGTCTCACCAAGGAGAAGCAAGTCTATTGTCTTATGAAAACAATGCATTGTTAAAATAGAAGGTCATGTTTCTCAGCTGTAGTTCTTTAGCATGTAAGCAAATAAAATTTAACAAGGGGAATTTATTAGAAATACCTGGATACTTGCTATGTGGTATGAAAGTTTGCTGATATTATTGACATATATTTAGTTTTCTCCACTGGCAAAAGAAAGGATATTTTCCCATAGCCTACTTGAATCCCTTGACATTTGCTGGTCTAGTTTCCTATTGAGTAGACTCTTGGGTGCATTTTTATGCCATTTGCCCTTAGGATAAACCCCAATTAAGGGACTTCTCTTTTCCTTTTGAGAACCTGGCACATGGGCTTCATGCCAAATGATCATTTAAAGCAGCAGTTTTTGTACCCAGTTTTTCTAGTGGGAGCATTTTACCTCCTTTTGAGATTAGCTTGAATATTTTCCTATAGGAAGTCCATTTTGATTACATTTTCTATCTTGCAATAGAAAGGTCAGCAGCTGTACTTCCTTGCAACAGAAATGGAGTATACTTGAGGTATATACAGTAAGCAGGTTGCTTTTCTTCCGTATTGTTTTTCTTAATATTTTATTTTGCTTTCGCTTGAACAGTTGGTGCCTGAAGATGTGGTAACTCTGGGCATGCATATGTGTATGTATGTCCCTGCAGTATTTTAAAGCATGTAAATGAGAAGACCTTGTTATATAAACTCACACAAGTACGTACATGATTGATTACTAAACCTCTTTCCTAATGTTTCCACAGGAGTCTCCCCAGGACAGTGCCATCACCCGGGATATTAACCGGACATTCCCAGCCCATGACTATTTTAAGGACACAGGAGGAGATGGACAAGATTCCTTATATAAAATATGCAAGGTATCTCACATCCAGAAAAAAACCTCGGTTTTGAATGGTCATTCTCGTTCTTTGAAATTACACAAAAGATAACTACAAAGTGTAATTTGCATTTGGTATTTAAGAAGGCAAAAAAGAAGAGAGTAGACTTTCTGAAATTGTGTTGTTACTTTTTAATTTTACGCTCATGATGAACAGGAAGTCAATTAGAAATACAATGGCTAGGTTTCTTTTACCCTTTCAATCAGGACTTTCAGATGACAGTCCCCTGGCTCCACATTTAAATTTTTGGCAGCGGGTTTTATGTTAAGACCTTCTGTGTCCTGTAACACTGCAAACTCCTTTTTGGTATTCACATTATAAATTACGAACTTGGCACCTAGGACCTATCCAACAGTGGGAAGTGCTGATGCCTATCGAGGTGGACTTTTAGCACTGCAGCATAATAAATGGTGGGAAATACTGATGTCTGTCAAAAAGTCTGTACAGGAAAGCTGTAAAGGAAGTGTTCAATTTCAGCAATCCATTTTCCAGAATATTTTGGTACTTCAGAGCCATAAGGCTAAAAGAGGACCTAGGACCAGAGTTCTTCAACCTTCCTCTGCCCTTAGAACTAGTCTTTAGTCTCCACCCGCGCACCCTCCCCCCCCCAAATTAATTAAATACCTAGTTAGCATCTACCATGTAGGAAATACAGACGGGGCATGAGACATAATCCTTAAGGAACTTATTATATGTTACTGATTGAGAAAGTACAACTAACAAGTTTTAGGACAGGCTAACAATAAAAGACAGGTTTTTCCAGTGATAAACTAGATGCTTCAAACTATAAGGGGAGTTAGATTTAGAGAAATGTTTTTTGGGTTTAATTTTAATTTCCCCACAGTTGTCATTTCTTTTGTAATATTCTTCTCTGATCATCCTTTTTTAGCCCCTTCTCAGTTGTGCTTCCCCGTAAGCAGCCATCCAGCTATGCCTCATCCTACTGCAAAATTTCCCGTAAAGAAACCCTGTGCCCACTGCCTCTGATCCCCAACCTCCTTATCTCACTGCACTCTAGTTTCCTTCTCATAGTGTTCTTCCTTGCAGTTCTCTTTGCTCTTGACCTCTCTCGCCCTCTTGGTTTTGCTCTCCCTTCTCTCACAACATTGCTAACTCCCTTTTGATTTCATTTCTCTCTCTACCTGCCCCTAAAACAGAGGCCTTCCCCTAGGTGCTCAGTCAGTAGTTCCTGTAGCTCTACCCTGTCTCCCTGGGTGACTCTTTCCACCCCCAGAGCTTCAGCTATCACCACTGCACAGATGTTCCCAAATCCACATTCTCTCAAGGCCTGAACTTCTAGCTGCCAGTTGTTGTTCTTCATGTAAAAGTCTGTTAAGTACATCAAACAAAAATGTCTAAAAATAGAGTTCATTTAAAAACATGTTTTATTATAAGAATTTTCAGATATAAAAGTTGAATACAAATATAAAATTTGTATACATCCTCCACCAGATTTAATGTTTATGAACATATTGCCACAGTTGCTTCATCTATCCCTTTTTTTCCTGAAGTACTTCAAAGCAAATATCAGATATCATGATCCTAAATTCTTCACTATGCATCTCAAAATATAAGATCATTATTCATCTGTAGCTTCCATCATTATTGATCAATACCATCCAGTATCTGCCATATTCAGATTTCCCTAAATGTCCTCATACATTTGGTTAGAATCAGAATCCAGCCGCATCCATATGTTTAGTTGTTACGGCTCTTTTAATTAGAAACCATCTTCCTTTTTCCCTCCATGCCGTTATCTTGCTGAAGATACAGTCATTTCTCTGTTAGTTTTCATTGAGTTTGATAAGATTGATGTCTGGGGCTCCTGGGTAGCTCAGTTGGTTAAGCATCCAACTTCAGCTCAGGTCATGATTTCATGGTTTGCGAGTTCGAGCCCCAAGTCAAGGTCTGTGCTGACAGCTCCAAGTCTGGAGCCTGCTTCAGATTGTGTGCGTGTCTCTCTCTCTGTCTGCCCCTCCCCCACGCCTGCTCTGTCTCTCCGTCTCTCAAAAATGATAGGATTGATGTCTCTTATAGCTATACTTCCCTTTCTGAACATTTATTTATTTTGAGAGAGAGAAAAAAATGCACACATGCAAATGGGGGAGGGGCAGAGAGAGGAAGAGAGACTCTCAAGCTGGCTCCGTTCTGTCAGCACAAAGCCTGATATTGAACTCGATCCCACCTACTGTGAGATCATAACCTGAGCTGAAGCCAAGAGTTGGTTGCTTAACCGACTGAGCCACCCAGGCACCACTTTACTTCCCTTTCTAATCACTGCCTGGTACGGGGCAGGCCTCTGTCATATGTTGCCAGCACTTTTACAAAAGCTGCCTTGCATTAGTCTCCCTACCTTTGAGTTATAGCAAACTTACTTTTTTCTCCATGTTGACCCCAGGATTGGATGATTTCAGGGCTTCCAGGAAAGCCTTTATTGCTTCCTCATAACCCACAGAATACTATCAAAATTTCATAGTTCATTTCCTGGTCCCAGATTCCTTAGCTTAGCATTAAAGACATTTTATAATCTATCCTGGCTTAATTCATAAATATTTTATGCTTCAGCTACATTGAACTTCTTGTACTCTGAGTTGATTTACGTGTCCAAATGTCCCACCTGAACCATGAAGTTCTCAAGGGCAGAAATCACTTTATATGTTAGCATCTGTAGCAGTTGGCACAGTGGTTGACATATAGTAGGTACTCATTAAATGTTGATGAATTAATGAAGTGCCTTTTCTTCCCCATATTTCATTACAGCTCTCAAGAATTTTATATTCCAAACATTTCCCAAAGGTGTCGTGTACTTTCACATCTGTATATATTCCTTCAAGCTTTTCTGTGAACCTGAAAAATCTGCTCCCCTCCATTCTCTACCTTTAGTACATTTCATTCTAGTGCATAAGTAATTAAACCATGTGCTGAGCAATTTACCTGAGAGAGCTGAGAATACATCAAGTCTATGATACAAATATGATTAGTCTCATTTCTTACAAGTAAGAAGTATAAGTAATGAACCAAAGGTCCAGACCGAGACATTAGCAGTTGTGGGATTTCAGCCCAGCTCTGACAAACTCAGAAGCTTCTTTTCTTTCTTGACCAATCAACTGTTAATTGACTTCACAGACATTGTCAGACTGCTTTCTACAGAGCTGTATTGGCATATATTACCACTAGCTTGTAACACAGTCTTATAAAAATTATTAATACTTATTAGTGTTTACTAATTAGACAGGTGAAAAGTGATGCCTTATTATATAAGCAGATTGTTTCTCAAGCCCTCTGCATATCTTGTCTTTGTTAAAGTATATGTGTTTTCTGCTCTGTAGCCCTCTCATTGGATAAGCTTTGATGACATGGGGAATTTAATGAGATTATATGAAATTCTACTTGAATTTATGAAAGCATAATTACCATTTATATATATATGTATATATATTACTATATATGTATAAAATGTATTTCTAAAGCTATAGTTTTACCAAAAGCTAATGGTAAAACGCATGTGTATATTAACTTAATTGTCATCTAATAAGCATTCACATCATATTTTGCTAACTGATCTTTATTCTGAACATGCTCATTCTGAATTGCTTTCTTGAGATGCACAGTGTGTCACAAAAAAAAAAAGTGAAGAATAAAGGGAATTTCATCCGAAATAAACTTGTCAAAGGGAATAGCATTTTCAATCTGTAGGAATTTCCCTTTCCACCACAGCCTACATGAGAACTGTAAATATTAATCATAAAAACAAGACTGAAAAACAAAGAACCAAAAAGAATAAACCACAAGGAATGTTAGATGTCAATATTCTGTTAAAGATAGTGTTCAGAAGAGATGGGTAATAATCATCTGCCGCCAAGAAAAATACAAGAATTCCAAAGGAACCCACAAATGGTTTCAGAGTAGTCCCTCTTATCAGAAAAGTTATTACTGGCATTGCGGAAAGGATTGTATTTTGGTGTCTTTGCCAAAAGATTTTTTCCCAGAAAGAAAAATGAGTAAAGTTAACATTGTTAGAGAGAGCCTGCTGTATGACTGGCTGGGTTGAAGGTGTGAGGTGCTGGCTAGGTTGGATAGGACGTCATCCCCAGCCCCTGAGAAGCTCACAGTCCAGTAGAGAAGATGGACATTTAAAATGATGTGTCGGGGGCACTTGGGTGGGTGACTTAGTCGGTTAAGTGTCCTTTGGTTTTGGCTCGGGTCATGATCTGTCTTGGTAAGATCAAGCCCCATGTCGGGCCCCACCCAGAGCATGGAGCCTGCTTGGGATTCTCTGTCTCCCTCTCCCTCTGCCCGGCTCTTGTTCACGTGTCCACGCAAGTGCATGCTCTTTTTCTCTCACAAAAAAGATAAATAAAACAAAGCAAAATAAAATGCAGTATGATAAGTGCATAATAACTATACTTGTGTAGCAAGTACCATAGAAGTACAGAGAAGAGAGGGAATCCCCAGAGAATGGAGTGCTTGGAGCCTGAAGGAAGAGCATATTTTTTAGACAGAAGACGAGACAGCATGAGCAAAGACAACGAGTTACAACAACCTTTTTTCAGTGCTGAAGTGATTTTTGTTTAACTTTACCCCTCCTGGCCTACAGGAAGTGGCATGGTGACAGTTCTGTTTATTGTAAAGAAAAATTGCAATTGGAGAGAAATATTTGCATCATTCATTGACCATCAAAATGCCATAGTGGAATGTGGGAATCTTCTAGGTTCCTATGTTCAGAGTCCTGTAGGGCAAGTATGGCCCATGAGTGACTACATTCATTTACACCTCCTGTGTTTTTTCTTTCTCCAGGCATATTCTGTGTATGATGAAGAGATTGGCTATTGCCAGGGCCAGTCATTTCTCGCTGCTGTTCTGCTTCTCCATGTGAGTATTAGGTTTCTGTTACGATTTACACATGAGATGCCTCAGCTTATACTAGCCTTAGACTTGAGCATGGTTTTATATTGGTTTTGGCCAGACCCTGGTACGTGAGTTTTGACTCCTGTATCTGGAAACCTTTACCTTAAATTAATGTAACAATGTCATGGAAGAGAAATATGGTAAGAATAAATGACAGTGTTGAAGACTAGTACAGGGTAGATTTCATTTTTATTGCTAGAATGATTGGATAGTCTTGGTTGAACTCTTAGGAACATTTTATATTCTGTAAGGTAGACTGTTCTTTAGTATTTATTTGGGGGATCTTTGTATTAGAGGTGGAAAGGAAGAGAAGTTGGCTATTTTTAGTGCCATTTTATTCATTTATTTATTCAGCAAAGACCTTTACCCTCCACCTTACTGATATTCTTTCAAATCCACAGCAAAATTGAAAAAAAAGGTTAGGGTGCAATACCCATAAACTTTTGTTCTATTTTACCAATTAATATGTTATCACACATCTTTCTCCATCTCTCTATGTCTCTTTTCCTCTTTTTTTTTTTGCACGCATTTTATTTTTACCAAAAACATTTTTTGAGTTTATTTTTGGAAAATCAGTAGCAAACATCAGCATACTTCACTCCTAAATACTTGAACATGAATCTCCTAAGGACATAATCATAATACTCTAGTCACATCCAGAAATTCCACATTGATTCAGTAATGTCTTACACACAATCCACATTTGATTTTCCCCAATTGTTTACTCAGTGAAGTCCTTTATAAGTTTTTTTTTTTTTTTTCTAACCAAGATCAGTGACAATTCAAGCAATGCTTTTGGTTGTCCTATCTCTTTATTTTTTTTTTAATTTTTTTTTTTTAACGTTTATTTATTTTTGAGACAGAGAGAGACAGAGCATGAACGGGGGGAGGGGCAGAGAGAGAGGGAGACACAGAATCAGAAACAGGCTCCAGGCTCTGAGCCATCAGCCCAGAGCCTGACGCGGGGCTCGAACTCACGGACCGCGAGATCGTGACCTGGCTGAAGTCGGACGCTTAACCAACTGCGCCACCCAGGCGCCCCTCTCTTTATTTTTTTAATCTAAACTATCCCCCCTTGCCTTTCTTGTGCTTTATGCCTTTGACAGTTTTGAAAAATTCAAGCAAGTTGTCTTATAAAATATTCCACATTCTTGATTTGTCTGATCATTTCCTCTTGTTTAAAATTAAAATGCTTGGCAAAAATACCACACAGGTGATGTTAGTAGAGAGTTCATGGGTACTTCCATCTTTAGCACGGTAGATGCTAGAGATCAGGAGTGACTAAGGTAGACATGGTCCCAATCTTTGTGGATACAGAGCTAGTGAAGCTGACTGGTTATAAGCAGAAAGTCACACAAGCACATCATTATCTCAATGGCGCTATAAAGGTATAGTAAAAAGTTTGATGCAAGAGTATAACAAATGAGCCTTAATTTATATTATAGACTTCTCTGGAGGTAACCTTTAAGGTGAACACTGAGAAATGAGAAGCGGTGTCTATCGTTCTCTGTTGTACTTGTTTGTATTGTTTAACTTTTTAAAGCTAACATTGCTAGGAAAATAAGAAAACTATTTTAAAAGCAAGAAAGTGGAGAGTCGAGCACTCCCAGTGAAAGGAATAGTACACTATGCAGAAGCACTGAGATGGGGAAAACTTGGCATATGGAAGGAATGAAAGAAGGGCAGTGTGACTGGACCATCATGGGTGTGATGAGGAATGGGGAGGAAACTGGACAGGTCAACAAGACCAGCTTAAGGAGGGCAGTGGAGGCCAGCTCAGGGAGTTTGGATTTTGTTTCTCTAAGTAAGGGGAAGCTTTTGAAGAGTTTGAAGCCATTTTGTATATAGGTTGTAATATGAGTAAAACCAAAAACCATTTTGTATCTTCTTACTGTGAGAACCTAGCTTATTGGTATTAGTAAGCATGTAAAAATATCATAAAGCTGTGACATCAATAAAGAGGTCAGATGTTTTTTTTCCCCCAGCTCTATCGAGGTACAATTGACAAAAATTGTGTGTGTGTGTGTGTGTGTGTGTGTGTGTACATACAGAAGGTGTGTAATTTGATGAGATGATAGGCTCTACACTGCAAAACGAGTACCACAGACAAGCTAATTAATGTCCATCAAAAGGACAAGGTTTAAATTTTTTTTTTAATGTTCGTTTGTTTTTTTGAGAGAGAGAGACAGAGACAGAGAGACAGAGTGCGAGCAGGGGAGGGGCAAAGAGAGGGAGACACACAATCCGAAGCAGGCTCCAGGCTCCAAGGTGTGAGGACAGAGCCCCAGCGCAGGGCTCAAACCCACAAACTGTGAGGTCATGACCTGAGCCGAAGTCGGACACTTAACCTCAGGTGTGCCGAAAGGACAAGTTTTAAAATTTTGTTTGTTGGTTTTTTGTTTTTTTTAAGTTTATGTATTTTGAGAGAGAGTGAGAGCCGGGGAGGGGGAGAGAGAGAGGGAGAAAGAGAATCCCAAGCAGGTTCCACACTGTCAGCATAGAGCCTGACTCAGGGCTCAACTCACGAACTGCAAGATCATGACCTGAGCTTAAACCAAGAGTTGCGACACTTACTCGACTGAGCCACCTGGACACACCTGTTCTGTTGTTTTAATAAGACTTGATATCTCAAGTCTCCTCAGGCCTGTATGGTTTGTCTCTCTTCTCAACTTCAGTCCAAGAACATTTGCCCCCATTTAAGTATCACAGTCTCTTTAAAATGGGTTCCAGACAAATCGTCAGTGTCTTGGTTTTGAACTCTGTACTGCTTGCCATTGTGTTAAGATAAATGCTTGTTTCAGAGGAAAAGCAGATGTGCCTGTCTGACATCAGAAATGCCACTCTGGGGCAGACTAAGTGTCCCTCAGCATGTGGACAAAATTGTGAAATTGCCTTCCACGATAGAGACCTCTGAGATCTGCTCCTTTGCCCCAATGCCCTTACCTTTTCCAATAATACATTGCTATGCTTTTCTCATTTATTACTGAATCCAATTTGTTCTGTAGTTCTGCTTTAGTCTCTGATTTCTATGTCAGCCCACTTCCATACCCCTGTTCCACAGAAGCCCGCCCACCTTCTTGACATTTTGAAGGCTTGCTACATCACACCAAGCCTTAAATAACGTTTTCCAGTGCTTTTTTTTCTGTTTTGAAAGCTAGACATTTTTCCAGGTTCTCAGGGAAATGTTTTTCCACCAAGCTATGAAAGATGTAGGTATTATTATAAACAGGGGTAACATCTATAAATAGAATTGAATGGTGAGGGGTTTTGTAATATTTTATATATTGCCATGACCATTACTTTAGTACTTTGTGCATTACAATAAACCTTAGGATATTTAAGATTCTGCTATAATTGGCCAATGAGGAAGAAAAAACACTTTCAGTAGAAAGAAATAGCAGCTAAGGAGGCAAAATGATTTAATGAAGGTGTCATGATTTGAGAAGATGAAACCTACACTGTGTGCGGCTTGTTGCTGCTCAGTTCAGATCCGGTCCTGCAAAGCCTATACTCCGCTCCCTCAGGCAGACTCGGGCCTTCTTGTTCTTGGATCCCCACTGATCTTCCTACCTAATTCATATTATACTTACTGTACACTGATTGTATGGAAACTTCTGGAGGATAGGAACAGTATCTGACACAGAATAGGCATCATTAATATTTCTTTATTGAGTGAATGAATGTAGTAAAACACAACTACCTGAGTTACTACATATCACTAAATGTCATAGTATTTAGATAGGGGCTGGAAGGATGAATTAAACATACTGAGAAAACTTCTGTATGTTTTGTGATCCCCACCTCCACCCCCACCCCATTCCCTGTCTGTTACAGATGCCTGAAGAAACAGGCATTCAGTGTTCTGGTCAAGATCATGTTTGACTATGGTCTCAGGGAACTTTTCAAGCAAAACTTTGAAGATTTGCATTGCAAATTTTACCAGTTGGAGCGACTCATGCAGGTAAAAAGAGAAACCAGCTTGCATTCGCCACTAAGAGTACGGGGCTGGGGAGAGCTGGATCCATGAATTGGTGCCAGGGAGCAGTGGTGGTTGCCTTAGCCATCCAACGTAAGGACTGGTTTTATATTTTTCATTTCTCACTATGTGATGACAATGCCAAGATTAATAAGGTGTGAAACCTGAATGGGTGGTGAGCTGGTTTTTCAATCTCATAAACATCCAAAAGATCAGATGACTTTGTGGGGGCCTTTAACATAGCAAACTAAATCAAGAAATACCCGCCAAGGCTCTGAAGCTGACTGGTTAGGAATAGCATAATAAAAGTGAAACAAACTTTCCCAAACATTTCATAACTTGGAAAGAAAAACTTTCATTCCAAATATTTGTCACCATCTTGGGGATTCCTCTCGAGAGCTAGTTTGTGGACCAGAAAAGAGAGCCAAGTGCCTGTTTAATACTTGATGATAAGTGTTCTTTGAGCACTTTGGAGGTTTGTAGGAAAACACAAATATGTGACTTTTTTGCCTATTCCTGGCAGATTTATGAGTGGGAGTTGAACAGCTGCATATGTGCCAAAACTAATTAGTTTGCTATTTCAGGAATACATCCCGACCTGTACAACCACTTCCTGGATATAGCCTTGAAGCACACATGTATGCCTCCCAGTGGTTTCTTACACTTTTCACTGCAAAATTCCCTCTCTACATGGTCTTCCATATCATCGACCTGCTTTTATGTGAGGTAGGTATCAGAGGCCAGAACACTTCAGCTTTTGTTTACAGTGCTCTCCCATGTCGGCTCCATCAAACAGAATTTGTTCTTAGTTATTTATTTTAATGCTCAAAAATCCAGATTTAAGTAATGCTTCCTTGGGTTAAAGCGAGTGATCACGTTTTGTTAAAGGTTCTCTCAGCTTAAAAAAAAAAGAAAAGAAAAACGAAAACCACTACTAGACATTTGTATTAGTATTAGGTTTGGCTGCATTTATTGAAGAGAACTCAAAGTCACAGTGACTAGGTAGAGGTTTAGTTCTCTTCATTCACATAAAAGAAACCAGAAGGTTGACAGTAACCTGTCAGGGGACAGGGAGGGTCAGGGACAGAGGAGGGTGTGTCCCCCTTTAAAAGAGACTTCCTAGATGTTCCACCTGAATTTTCATTTCTCTCTTATTGGCAGGAACTTAGGTACCTGACCACATCTAGCTGCAAAGGAGAGTTTTTAAAAACTGGGTAGGAATTTGCTAAAAATTGGAGGGTCTGTTACTAAAACAAAAAGATATTAGAGTAAGTAATAGTCTTTGCCAAGCAGGGTTTGGCAGGGTGATTAAGAAAAGAATAACTAATTTCCAAATAATATATGTCTGTTTATTTTGAGAGAGAGAGCACGTGTGCAAGCTGGGGAGGGACAAAAAAAAAATCCCAAGCAGGCTCCATGCTGTCAGCACAGAGCCTGACGAGGGGCTTAATCTTAACAACCATGAGATCATAACCTGAGCCTAAATCAAGAGTCAGATGCTTTACCAACTGAGCCACCTAGGCACCCCAATAATACATGTTTATTACAGAAACTAGAAAACAAGCAAAAAGTTCTAAAAATACTTCTAATCCCACTCTCCAGAGAGTAACTCTTTTAACATTTTGGTGTCTATTCTTTCAGCTTTTTGTGTGCATTTATTGATTTACATGTGTTATTTCTATATAGAATAACTTTTTCATATGGAGTATTATGTAATAATGTATATTATGGTTCTGTAGGTATATATTTTAAAATATTATGCTATATATGCTATTTGGTAACCTCTTTTCATTTCATGTATTTGAACATTTATAGACACACATCTGTACCTTCCTTCTTTTAATTATGCCATATTCAAGGCATACAAAAATCCCTTGAAGAATTTCTGCCTTCTACCCCAGCTTGAAACACTGTAAGATACACTATTACCAAATATGCCATTATTCTTACCTGCCACCAAATATCTCATTCGTTGGGTATACCATATTTATGTAACCAATTCCTAGTCTCAATCAACCCTTTAAGTTTTATAGTTTTTCAGTATTATAAACAACCATTTGTTTTAAGTAGTTACTAAGGGCCTCCTGGCATGCCAAGTAATTTAAATAAACTTTTCAGCTAATTAGCTTAGAAAACCCTTGGGAGAACATTAGTTATGGAAACTGAGGTCCAGAAACTTAAGGAATTTAGCAGGTCTTAGTGCCTCCTCTTATCTTTTCTTTGTTCCCGGCACTCCCAAAGTGGTAGCTGAGGGAGAGGCAGGTTGGAGGGAGCCCTGAGCAGATTATGTTCTGGGGTAGAGGGCTCACACCAGAATGACTGCTGTATTGGAGCAGGGCAGCACACAATAAGGGAAAAGGCCACCTGCAGTTATTTGCTGAGAGATCACAATTTTATGACTCTTATGTTTTGGTTGGGAAGCATAGAATACTTTGGAAAAGTGTTCTTGTTGAATGTGAGAATAGGGCTAAAGATTTCTTCTCTTGGGGCGCCTGGATGGCTCAGTCAGTTGAGCGTCTCATTTGGGCTCAGGTCCTGATCTCACAGTTCGTGGGTTCAAGCTCCACATCGGGCTCTGTGCTGAGCGCTCAGAGCCTGGAACCTGCTTCGGATTCTGTGTCCTCCCTCTCCCCTGCTCACGCTCTGTCTCTCTCTTCTCTCAAAAGTGAATAAACATTAAAAAAAAAAAAGTGGGGCGCCTGGGTGGCGCAGTCGGTTAAGCGTCCGACTTCAGCCAGGTCACGATCTCGCGGTCCGTGAGTTCGAGCCCCGCATCGGGCTCTGGGCTGATGGCTCAGAGCCTGGAGCCTGTTTCCGATTCTGTGTCTCCCTCTCTCTCTGCCCCTCGCCCGTTCATGCTCTGTCTCTCTCTGTCCCAAAAATAAATAAAACGTGAAAAAAAATTTAAAAAAAAAAAAAAATAAAATAAAAAAAAAAAAGTTCTTAGAAGATTGGGAGACTGGGTCTGTTTTAAGATGTTTTTTAGTAGCAGACCTGTAATTATTATTTTCCAAGATATTTTCAAGTTATTCCATTTCTTTACTTAATAAGTTTTTTATACTTTATCTTAAACTGTGGGGCATTCTGGGGACAGACAGCTGAATAGTCCAGATATGAACACTGAAAATATTCTTTTTGTGTTTTCTCTTCCAGGGAATAAGTGTTATTTTTAATGTCGCCCTTGGATTATTAAAGGTACACATTTATTTGTAAATTGAGTTACATCCCCTGTCCAGCACTTGCAGGATCTTGGTCTCGATCTCATTCTAAGCACTGTGCTGTAGCCCTGACCCTGACAGCAGCTAATGGGCAAGTGGCTCGGGCAACAGCTAAGAAGTATCTTCTGGGGAGTGTAAAGGTGCTCGTGTTATACAGTGCTTCTTGTGCATCTTCATAGCCAAGACCTCTTTCTGTCCATGGTTGTGTTTTCTTTCTTTCGTCAAGACTTCCAAGGACGACTTGCTGCTGACAGATTTTGAAGGTGCCTTGAAGTTCTTCAGGGTCCAGCTTCCGAAGAGATATCGCTCAGAAGAAAAATGCGAAAAAGCTAATGGAATTAGCTTGCAGCATGAAGGTAAAATAACATTTGCATCAATTTAGACTGTTTTGTTCAGTTACTGTCTCACCATTCCTGATCAAACTATGAACATTTACAATACATTAGTAGTAGTAATAATAATAATGTTTTCTTTGTATTTGTTTCCAAATATTCTCTTACATAGTCTATCCTGTGCATCAAATCTCATTGCCTCTCCCAACCTTTGAACTCTAGGAATGGAATTATTATCCTTATTTAGAAGATACAGTAAAACACAAAGAGTCCTGCCGCTAGGTGGTGGCAGGACTCTGGTTCGTGATTTCTATGTTGTCCTTTAACTTTCAATATTTGTTGTTATGGTCAGTAATTCCCTGAAATGAAACTAACAATTAATGAAGGGAACTCACTCCTTTTCATCACTTTCAGTGGCATTTATGATTTGTATAGTTTTTAAAAAATTTTTATATATATTTTTTCATTTTGAGAGAAAGAGCCTGAGCTGGGGAGGGGCAGAGAGAGGGAGACACAGAATCTGAAGCTGGCTGCAGGCTCTGAGCTGTCAGCACAGAGCCTGATGCGGGGCTCGAACTCACAGACTGTGAGATCATGACCTGAACCAAAGTTGGACGCTTAACTGACTGAGCCACCCAGGGACCCCTGATTTGTATAATTTTTTTTTTTTTAAAGGCAGCATCTCTTTGTATTAATGTAATATGAGTAGGAGAATTCCATTGTCTGCTGACCGGAGCATAGACTTGAAATCAGATCTGAATTTGAAGTTATTTTATCTGTTTAAGGCACAATTTCCTGATATGTAAAATAACAGTAGACTTCCAGTTTTGGTTATATGTCAGACTAAGCTGACTCGAGCTACCATGCTTTAAACACTTGGAAGTAGCAAATAAAATATAACCCAGGAAATGTTTAAATACCTGGATGAACTTGAAAGAAAAAAAAAAAGAATCCTAAGTACCTGAATCACAGTAGCTCAAAGCTAGTGTGTGTGAAGTGCTAAAACAGGGAATGTGGAACCTTGTTGATTTTAATGCTCAGGAAGACATACAATATGATTTTGGGTGTTTGGGAGGCAGCTGAATCTGGAGTCTTGCATAAGTTAAGACCTTGGAATGGCTAACCTCTTTGTGAAAGGAGGAAATATAAAAACTACCTACCTATTATCCTGAGGAACAGTGGATATCCTAATATAAAATGAATTGAGGATTGAAAAAGAAATAGAACCTCTAGATAATGAAATAACTATTAAGTTATTATTCATCTTAAAGTGTTAATACTTCACAAGTACTACGGATAACATTGATGGTATTTTCCATGTGCCAGGGACTGTGGTTAAGTGCTTTCATATGTGAGGATTGTAACTACAATATGTATACAGTGCTTATGATGGTGCCTGGTAATTAGTAAGGGCTTAAGAATTGATGGCTCTTCCTATGGTTATTCTCCTCTGGCTTTTCAAGCAGTTATCAAATGAACACTTTTCAGTAACATTTTCATGGATGATGGGCTTGTGCACAGGGCACAAAACCAAGTGAGCCCTGAGTTCCTCTTTCCACCTCAGCCTGGTTCACACGAGAGGAAGCTGCCTCTTATTTGCTGATGATTTCCTCCCCTCCAAAACCTCCTTTCTTCGTGTCCCATCTCAAGTTTCTGGAACGTGGTTCCTCAGGCCAAAACCCCTGCTTATTCTGAGCGCCTCTTTCTCTCACCACATCCTGGTCCATCCCAGCCCTGCTGGCATAATACACCCTGAATCTGATCACTTTTCTCCCCTTCTTTCTAACACCCTAGTATAACCATCACCTTCACTTCTTTTCTGGAATGTTCCAGTAGACTCCATGTCTCCCTGTTTCCACAATTTTTTTTTCTTGGTTTCTTTTTTGGGGAGGTGGGTTTTATCCCATCTCTCCCTTGCTTGAAACTCTAATGGTTTCTTAGAATAAAATTCAAGAGGTTTTGCCCTGGTGCACAGGGCACTGCACTGTCTGACCTCTGGCCATCTCTCTGATTGCACCTCCTACTTTCCCCCCTCACATTTTCCACTTTACACAACCTGGCTTCCTTGCTGTTCTCAAACAGCAAGCATGCTAAGCATGTTCACTCCTCAGGCTTTCTGCACTGGCTTGTCTCTCCACCCATCATGTTCTTCTCGATGTCCACATGGCGTCACCATCACCTCAGTGAGTCTCTTAAGCTCAAATATCATACCATCAGAGAGGCCTTCTCTAATTACAGTGTCTAAAGTAGCTGCTCCCTCACCCTTTACACCCTGATCTCTTTATCCTGTCTTATTTTCCTCATATCATTCATTGTTACTTAACATTATTTTAGATCTTTATTTGATGCTCCCCTCCCCCCCCACCCCCGAACTAAACCTTCAGCAGAGGGGAGTTTATCTTATTTACTGCCAAATCCCCAGCATAAGAACAGGATTTGGCATGAAAAATTAGTTAAATGAGGGAACAAATGAATGTGCTGCTGAATTTATACCAAGTGGTGTTTTGTAAAGAAGAGTTAGAGAGTTAATATGGCTTTGGGCAAGGCTTTAAAATAATGTCCAGCTGAAGGTTTTATCTTTGGTTTTCAGTACCTTGAAACACTTTAATAATATATGAATCCTTTATTTCCATAGGCCAGATTCGAGGTGTCTATGTCTTTTTTTCCTTTTTTTTTCTTCTTTTTTTTTTTTTGGCTTATGCTTTCAAGGAGTTAAGATAGGCAGTGCTGCACAGCACACAAATTTTGTGCCTAGACACATAATTCCTTCTGGTCCTGGAGAACTCTGCATGGCGGGGGTACACTTTGGATAATGCCCCCTACTTGCACATAGTCTCCGGTGAGAAAGATCGTAATTCTTTCTTGAAATTGACCCACAGTGTGGAAAAGCCTACATATTGACCAGGACACGAGAATGAAATTTTTCTGCTAAAAGGTGGGATACAGTGTAGTTAGCAATGATTAGTTGTACTCTAGTAGGTTAATACTTAATGCCAAAATTATTAGGGAAATATAGACAACAGTTGAGCCAATTATTGGCAAAGGACCTCAGTCACTGTGATAATTTGCCAAAGGAAAATCACTGTAAGCTCAGTCATGAGCGCTGCGTTATGTGGACTGCACGAGGTGGGAGTGCCTCCGTCAGCAAGAAAGTGCATCTGATCATCTGTGGCTTTGACGTCCCCTCTCTAGACATGGAAGAGGGGATCCCTGCTTGTGAATGGCTTGGAAACTAGCTTTTTAACATTTTGGTCTAGAATTTAGAAAGGGAGCATTGACTTTGAAACTTATTGAAATCCCATTCCATTATTTTTTAATTTCTTAAAAACCGTGGCTTCTGATTAAGGTGGGAATTAGGAATGCTTTGCCTCACATGCCAGTTGAGAAAACAGTTACCTACTTTTGTTGTTGTTGTGTTTTAACAGTTTTGATGTTGTAATTTCTGGTATTTGTATAGTTTTTATAGGTATCTCATTTCTCCCTCACAGTTCCCTGTGAGGTATGCAGGCCAAGTCGGTTTCCAAGTGGAAACTGAGGCTTATAGAAGTCTTGGCCAACCGGTACTAGCTGGGCAGTGACAAGAGCCCTAGTGGAACTCAGGCCTTCTGACTCCACATTCCCAAAGCTTCCCACTCCATTGCATTGCCTCTTCTCATTGCAGAATTGCAGCAGGAATTAAGTTTGGTGTGGCAATATCTGAAATGGCCACCAGATGGGTGTGTTGCTCAAAAAGGTCTGTATTCCTCTCTGCCTGTGTGTCTTCCTTTTTTCTATACATCTTTCTCTTTGTCTATCTTTACTTACCTCTTTCTCCTTTTCTCTCTTTTCAGTCCTTTTACTTCTCCCCTCTTCTCTCTTTCCCCTGAGTTTATTATGGAACTGATATAATTTATTTTTTTTTAAGTTTGAGATCTCTGCTCTTAGTCTAAAATTTAATTGCATACATCAGAACTCATTATTTGTCCATTGAGTTGCTCCCCTTTTATGGGTCATTGTCTTGAGATAGATTGTTCCTACTTTTTTTTTTTTAAGTTTATTTACTTGAGAGCGCGCATGCGCATGCATGCACGTGAGCAGAAGGGAGGGACAAAGAGAGAGGGGAGAGAATCCCAAGCAGGCTCCATGCTGTCAACGCAGAGCCCAGCCTGGGGCTCAGTCTCAGGAACGGTGAGATCCTGACGTAAGCCGAATCAAGAGATCCTGACTTAACCGACTGAGCCACTGAGGTGCCCCTGTTTCCACTTCTGATAAAAGATCTAAAAGGACTTTGATTTACTAAAAAAAAAAAAAAAAAAGATTTTAAGTAATCTTCTGCATCCAGTGTGGTACTTAAAACCACAACCCCCAGATCGAGTCACATGCTATACCAAGTGAGCCAGCTGGGTGCCCCAGGATTTTCACTTTAAATAGATTGTTCCAGGAGATCATGAATGGTCCTAGGAGCTCCACAACACTTTCATACTCATAACTGTACTATGCATCATGTTTAGAGGGAGAAAATTGGAAAAAAAAATGAATTTGTAGGCCTTGCATTTTTAATTCAAGAAGTATGTGAGAGCAACTGTTTTTTTGTTTGTTTTTTATGTCTACACAGAGATGTTGAGAATAAGTCAGATACGTAAGGCTAGTTTGGAAGAAGTAGGAGCCATAAAAGAGATAGCTGGTGAGTTTCTTAGATTAAACTTGAATGAAGATTTGACCCTTTCACTGTAGAATCCTGCCTAAGGTGAGATGGAATTCTGAGCCATTGATTGCTTCATGGGGATTTGTTATTTCAGACTTAAAGTGAATGTACAAGACTTCAACTACCTGTAGAAAAGACACTACAGAAACCAAATAGCGCTATCTCGAAATTAATGTAATCCTAACCATTTGCTCTTTGGAGAAACAGAATTTTCTTTGGCATTTGGGTTGTATTTGTTCTTGGGGATATTTTTATTTAAGACCTTAATAGCAGAATTAGTTTGAAATTCATTCTCTGCTCAGATCATTTGTGTAGTTAGTGTGTGTTAGGATCTTAGGCCCTATGATTGCAGTTGCTTCATCAGTCTTGTCTCTTACTCTATTCACAGACTTTTGCACAGTGTCTACACAGTGACTTCATCCTTACAGTGATCATATGAGGTCATTTTACAGGCACATATACTGAAGCTTAGAGAACTGAAGAAAACTCCCAAAGGTATAAAGTTAGTAAGTGATAGAGGTGGGGTCAGATCCCAGGAATTTCAGACTCTAAAGTCAATCCTTACCATCATTGTGCCGTGGTGTAAATGAGGGGGTGAATGAATGGGACGAGAGCTACTTGTATTGGTCCATTTTTGCTGATGTGTGTCATGTAATGGTGGGTAAGCTGAGTCTCTGTCAATTTAGCAAAGTTGTAGCTAAGTATAGCCAAGTTCAGTTTTCCTTATGACTAGACCAGGCTATAGTTTTACTTCTGTGTTTGTTTCCTACTTTTATATTGGATTTCATGAAGAAACTTATGAGTGCTCTTTTTCTCTGCAGTGAACTATAAATTTTGCTGGTTATCACAAGGGTAGCACTGCCCACTACCTTCTTATTTATTTTAATAAGCTGGTCTCCCTTGTTGTTTTCTTTGTTTGGGTTCTTTGCTACTAATTTGTTTCTTGCATTCTAGAAAAATACTCTGATGGTGGAACCAGAGTGCCTAATTCTATTTAGTGATCTTTGAGGGAGTTTGAGCCTGAACTCTTTGAACAAATTAAATAAGAAGGCTCAAAAATTAAATAGAATGTTGATTTGTTTCAAGTGGGTTATAAGTGCGGGCTTGGGAGTCCCACAGACCTTGGCTCTCATCCTGGCTCTGCCTCTGCTGTGTGACCCAAGGTAGTTTAACGTGACAGGGTTGTAGAGAGGGAAATCAGATGATGCCTTTAAAGTAGCTGCTGCTCTCCTGATGACTATCGTCATCATCACCACCACCACCACCCCCAACCACCATCATCATCATCATCACCATCACCACCAGTGCTCATTTGGCCTGCCCTGTTTTTGACCTCCTCTGCCCAGGCGTCTGCTTTCCTTAAGCCAGTTCACGTCAACATGCATTTATAGATTTTCTATGTGCTCAGTGTTGAACATGCTACAGAGATGGATGAGAAACAAGAGTCACTCCAGATTTGTGTTCCCGTGCTGCTGTTGCCACCTAATAGGCTGGGCCCTTGGCTCTAGATGAGTCACTTTCCCTAACTACGTCCTGATTCCTCATCAGTGAAATGAGGTGATAATTCCTACTATACCTATCTCAGACAGTTGTTTTGGGAATTAAATAAAATAGTAGCTGTAGAGGTATCTTGTTATCATGAAAGTCCTGTGTAAATCTCAGGTTTTAAATCAGTAACTAAATAAAGCGAAGACCCTGCCCCAAGCATTCTAAAAAAGGAAGATGGACTTGTATCAGATTTCTTTGTTTAGCATTGAGGACTTTGGGGGTCAAGATCTCCTCAATATACCAGACCTCTTCATACCCACCCACTCCCTCACACAACATACTTCACCCTGCCATGTAGACCTACTAATATTCAACCTCCCATCTCTCCTGCACTTGTGACTCCAGCCCAGTGGGGATTCTGACCTTTGCAGCAGTTTCTTAAGCCAAACTTGGAAATCAGCTCCTGTTTCCTATCCACAGCCTATTTCCTGTTCTTATGTGTTAAATGGATGTTGTTTAAATAGCTTGTTGCTTGCAACACATGTTCAGAGGGTAACTCTGTCTCTGATTCAAGATAAGAATGTAGATTTTTTTTTAAGTTTATTTATTTATTTTCAAGAGAGAGAGAGAGAGAGAGAGAGAGAATGAGAATGAATGAATAGGGGAGGGGCAGAGCAGGAGAGAGAATTCCAAGCAGGCTCCAAGCTCTCAGCACAGAGCCTGACGCGGGACTCGATCTCACGAATAATGAGATCATGACCTGAGCTGGAAGAGTTGGGACACTTAAAGGAGCCACCCAGGCGCCCCATTAATGTAGATACTAATAATAACATGTAATGGCTGCCCTTTTTATTAAGAAGACCTCATGTGTTGGGCGCTCTCCTGAACTCTTGATATGCTTAATATCATGCAATCCGGTTAACAGTAGTCCCGTAAGGACTACTGGAATTTTCTCAGATGAGGAGCCTGAGGCTGAGATAAGGCAACTCACCCTCCTTGACAGAGTAAGCCAGTGGCATAGCCATGGCTCAAGTCTGGGTCTGTCCACCTACAAAGCCCAAGTTCTCAGTGGCAAACTGTCCCACCTCCCTCCCACCCATGTTCACGGCCACTCTTCACTTTCTCCACTTTCTCCATTTTCTCTACCAGATCAGGTACCAGCTCTCCTGGGACAGATAGCACATGTTTTAAGAGAGCATCACCCATTTCCTGTGATAGATAAATGACAAGTGACCCAGGAAGAGGTGTTTGGGATTAAATACATACTTCTATCAGGTTATCAAACTGGCATGATCTAAGTCTCCACCTTCTGTCTGACTCAGGGTTTCTTAACCTGGGACTGTGGGTGGCTCAGGGAGCACAGGGATCTTCTGAAATAGTATGCAGAATGCTTTATTGCTGGTGTAGGGTGAGGGCAGAGTTGGCTTCTGTGTTTTTTTTATGGGATCCATGGCTTTCAGGAGACTTTTGAAGTAGTACTGTCTCTACCAGTGTTAAGAAACAATGTACAACTTGCAGCGGGATATAAATTGGTTTTTATCTAAATTATAAACGTAGTCTTATCACAGGAAATTATTAGTTTTCCCCCACCCCGAAAGTACATTTTAACAGAAAAAATTTCAAAATTAAGCTTCTTTAAGGGCAAAAATACCTGTGTGTGATGCTGTGGTTTCCATAGCCTTCTGATAGGAGTCCACTAGTAGTAGGTATGATTCAGAGCTCTGGGGCTGATTCCATAGCTTCCCTGCTTCCTCAATTCAATTAGATGTTATTGGTATAAGTAAGAGACAAATAAAATGAACCTTAGACTTTAAGAGTGAGGACTATGTCTCTATTGATTATTTTCATGCTTGCTGTGTACCAAGGCATTAGGAATTTTACAGTACTTGGGAGTCCCTGCCCTTGTGGAGCATGCATATTGTGTCCTATATGCATCTTTGTATCACTAACGCCTCACAAGGAACACTGCACATGGCAGTGCTCAATTGTTGGATAAATAAATGTCCTGCTGCATCCTTATTAGGTTAAAGGAAAGCCATTGGCTTTGATTTGTTCAGCATCTGATTATTGAGTCCCACTTATGTTCCAGGCATTGAGCTAGGTACCAGAGATATAGGGTAAGCAAACAGATGTGGCTTGTTTCCATTGGGAAGACAGACAATCAAGTAAGCACATAAATAAATAATTGTGAACTTGGACAGGTGCCATGGAGGAATTGGCTTGATGTTATGAGAACTATATAATAACAAAGACCTGGCCTGATAGGGGAAGAAGGTGCCAGGGAAGGGCACTCAAGAAGTGACGTTAGAGCCCTGGTCTGAAAGGTGGATAGGAGTGAACCAGATGTGGGGGCCGTCCAGGCAGGGGGACCAGACCTGCACCGTGTGCTCACTTCAGTTGCTATTTTCATTCAGAAGAAAGGTTGATGCAAAAAAGAGAAGGTCCTTTCTCATTAACTTAGCAGGCATTTCTGGGCATTCTCTTTGTGCCTGGATAAGGGACAGTGATGAGTGAGACAGTTCTGACCTGGAGAAGGCACTGATAATGGGACAGACAGGCTAAGAGGTGCTGATCTCTTGTTGGTGCAGCCTAAATAAGGAGGCTGGAATTGCTGATTTTGCTGCTGGTACCTGTTGGTTCCCCATTCAGGTATCAGGCATCTGCCTTTTCATGGGGTCCATTCCTCAGACATAGCCTGAACTGTTTGGCTCTGGTATACAGCTGCCCATGCTCCAAAAGTCAGGATCGGCTGTGACCCTTTAGAAGCAGTGTTGGTTTTATTTATCTTTGTTTGTGGTGGGGGTGGGGGGTGAGGGGCAACGTGGTGAAGTGGGGGATGGAGACCAAGAACAAGCGAGGAGGAGAAATCTGGGAGCAAAGCAGAACTGATGAAGTCAGAACTCTGGACCAGCGAGGAAGATGGTGGAGCTCTGTGTCCAGTCCTGAGGGGTGATCCCTGAGGACTGGCTGAGAAGCATAGGTGGGGACCGTCATCGAGAGAAACAAGCAAGAGCTCTATGTTAGAGAAGCCCAGAATAATTATGAGAATTATTTTTCAGCAGCATTTATTTTGTTTATTTAATTATAAAAATAAATCATGCTCAAGGCAGAAAACTTGCAAAATGTGGGAAGTACATAAAGAAATGCCTGGATCCTGTCATGAAAATGTCAGAACCAAATGAGATAGCATGTGTTAAAGGTTTTGACATCTATCAGGAACTCTGTGTACGGTAACTGCTGTTACAGTACTGAGGCAGAATTAACCCTTCCGCTCTGAGAATGAGACATTTATCATAAGGGGTAAGGAAATGTACAAGAAACGGTTTTGTAATTAGCCTGTTATAATGTATGTTTATGGGGGAAACATGTTAGTCCTTCCTTACCCCAGAATGAGAATGAAAAGTTGAAGAATCCTGAAGATTTGTGAGAATGTTTTATAGGATTTATGTCAGATTTTTTTTTTTTTTTTAAATAAAGCACTAGGTGGAGCTTTATATCCACTGTCCTCCGTGTCATTTAGCCAGACTGACAGCGAAGAACACGGGGAGGAAGTGTTTGCTGCCCACAAGCCTCATTTCTTTTCTCTTCCTCTACTATTGATCTGTTAAGATTGTCTATAAATTTACTGATCACACAGATGTTTTACTGAGGTGCTTTCTTTGTGAATCACTTATGTACACAAAACGTTTACCCCAGCATTGGCCTTAAACCGCAGAAGATCTGTCACTCTCCAACTTGTGGTCTCACCCCAAGTGTTTAATGGGCATCTTTCTATAAACTGCAGCCAGGGCATTGTGTTATGTTCCTGGCTGCCTTCCTGTAGTAAGAGCCAGACTCCAGGAATAAGCTCTGATTGAGGCAGACTTGTAAACATCCGACGAGGGCAGTATCCATAGAGTCCATGGGAGGAAACACCAGGGCAGCTCAAGTAAGATGGAAAGGAAATCATGGAACAGGATTTGGAGATGCTGCACACTGGGGCTGCCCCACCCCCTTTGAGGTCTCCATTTCTTTGTCTAGGAAATAAGGAAGTAAGAGGAGCCTACCTCTGAGATCCCTAATTCCTGGAACTGGGGGCTAAAAGTCCTGATTTGTGAGCCAGCAGCGCTGTGCTGATTATTGAAGCTTCGGGAAGGAATGAGCATTTGCTTTATGATCAGTGCTTAAATTGCACGTATTTATTTTAGCACTTCTCTATGTCTTGTATTTCATAGTCTTTCAAAGTGTAATTTAAAAATACCAAAGGGTTAGTGGTTTAGAGGAAGGAGTCAAACAGAAGTGTAAGAGTTGCATCTTGAAAGGATGCCCTTGGTTACGGTCAGGTTGAAGAAAAAAAAAAAAAAAAAAGGACCAGCCTATAAGAGGGGAGGGGAGCTGTTCAGGTAGAACGAGAGCCAAGAGAATAAAGAGAAAAAAGATTGCCTGGAGGGAAGAAGAGTCCGTTGGTGAAGTTAAAGAGTGAAAGGCTGGAACTTTGTAGTCGAATTGGGGAGAATTATGACCCACTGGATGGAGTGATAAAGAAACCACTAGTGACCTTCAAGAGAGTATTTTCTATAGAGCAGTCAGAACAAACCTTGATGTAGAGAGATTAAAGAGAGGCCATGAAGCAATGGAAGCGAAATGTATACATACACCTGTGGTTTGCCGTGGCTGGTAAGAAGTGTGAGAGAAAGAGGACAGTAGTTTGATGGGGTAAAAGAGCAGCTAAGCAGAGTGGTCAGCAGAATGGTGTTTTTAAGGGCAGAGGGAATTGTGTCTGTTTGAAAGCAGCTCAGAAGGAGCTAGTAGAGAGGATAAGTGATAGATGATGGGAGGATACTAAGGTGAGTTCAGCTTGGACTTTGCATGGAGTTTAGCTGACTGGGCTCAAATCCCCTACCTGTCAGTCCCTAAATGAGTGGACCTTGGTCAAGTTATGTAATCTCCTTATACGTCCATTAACTTGCCTATAAAATGAGGATGATAATACCATATCTTGTAGAGGTGTCCTGAGGTCACAGATTGAAAGCACCTTTCGGTAGTGCTGGTATGTGTGAAATAAAATGGTGGAGGAAGAAAGTGACGATTAGGAACGACAGGACCCAGAACTCAGGTAGGAAGGGTCATCATAGGGTATTCATTCTAACACTGTTAGTAAAAATCTTAGGAAGCCATTATCCCGAGCAGAACCCTAGACCCTAGTGATGAAGAAATCTGTGTCCTGAGCTTTCGCTCCACCGCGATGATTCCCCTCCCCAAATAGGAAACACCACTCCCGGAGTGACCGGAGATGCTCAGGTCAGCAGAGGTCTTGGTCTTCAGTGCAGGCCCTGAGACACTCACCACTTCTGATGCTTTTTAATTTGTGCTGTGGTTTATCCTACAGATTAGTCAGAAGAAGTTGAAAAAATATGAAAAAGAATATCACACCATGAGGGAACAGCAGGCCCAACAAGAAGACCCGATCGAGCGATTTGAGGTTGGTTTGCTTATGGCCCGGGCGATGTGAAGACCTTTCAGGCTTCCCTTGCATATGATGGTGCCTGTAACTAGCTTTGTTGAGTTCTTTTTAAAATTCAGTTCCACTGCTTCTGGGTTCAAGTTTCAGTTTGAATTTGCAAATTGGAAAGTAAGATCTGTTGTGCTTTAAGCCAGCTGCCTGGGTTGTCACAGTTCAGTGGACTTCTGTCACAGTTAATCTGAAGTAACTGCTTGACAGAGTCGCTGGAACCAGTTAGGTATTTCTCACCAGAGACAGAAAAGAAGAAAGTGCTGGTTGCCAGCACGTTAGGACCAGCCACTCCTCCCATGATTTCCATAGGACTCAGAAATGAGTTTTGAGGGTCAGGCCTGAGAAATTGTCATTTTCATCACATTTCTACATGTTGTATAACTGGTTTCTTTCTACATTTCAGCGAGAGAACCGGCGTCTACAAGAAGCTAACATGAGGTTGGAACAGGAAAATGATGACTTAGCCCATGAGCTGGTAACCAGCAAGATTGCACTGCGCAAGGACCTGGATAACGTGAGTCTTACTTGGCAGAAGGGATGGATTCTGTTGAAACTCTTGGCTTCTCCCCTCATCGAGTGCAGTCCTTGAATGGTAGTATTTATTGTCCTAACACATCACCTACAAAGTGTCCTTCCTGTGATACCACTTGCTCTTATCACTATTGCCTCCCTCCTTCCCTTCGGGGGTTTTCCGTTAAGCCCTCCTTCCCACGTTCTTGTCAAACAGGCAGCCCTCAAACTCCTTTCCCATCATTGTTTGATAAGAGGCCTTGTGACTAATTTGTATGCCCTCACAATTGGCAGGAGCATTTAATCATTATAATTTACTTACCTTCCCTGAGAAGAGATTCTGTTATCCTGCATGTTAGGTGCCTGTTGAATAAGCATTGCTGATGGTTATAAGGCTCAGTGCCTCAGCAGCTTGCCATTTCACCAGTAATTTCAGTTGGCAGATGTTCTTTCTTTGCTTTTCCTAATCGTAAAGATCACGGTGATGGCTTTCCTGGCAGGGTATTTGTCCATTTTCTATACTATAAGCCTCCCCTTGAACAAATGTAGTCTTTCATATGTCGTTTAGGTCAGAAGTTGGCAAACTTTCTCTGTGAAGGGATGAATAGTAAACAGTCTAGGCTTTGTGGGCCATATGGTCTGTGTTGCAACATCGAACTCTGCCACTGCACAGAAGTAGCCGTAGACAGTAAGTAAAGGAATGAGCGTGGCTGTGTTCCAATAAAACTTTATTTACAAGACTAGGTGGCAGGCTGGATTGGCACATGAACTGTAATTTGCCAACATCTGACTCAGATTTCCTTGTCAGGCTCCTAAGATTACTGTTCTGCTCATTGGTTTCCTGAGGTTCTAGAGAAGGCTCAGGCTGTTGAGGGTTCCCTGGGGACTTACATGATATGTTGAACCCCGTAAGATCTATGAACTTCACGGGGTCCTTGACATCCACCAAATATGTTTGAAAATGCTGTGTTCTGTTTTTCTTTGAAAGTCCCTGCTTTCATTAGTTTCTCAAAGTGGTTCACAAGTGAGATGAGAGAGTGAGACGGCAGTACATACTGGTTTTTATTCTCTTTAGAATAGAATAATGGAGTAAAAATTTTTGGACAGACCTGTATTCTAGTAGCAATTACACTCCTTCCAAGTAGAGTAAAATGTGCAGAGGTAGAACAGTAGCGTGACAGTGAGAATGCCATGACTCGGTGTATGTGAAAAACGCCACCAAAGTATTCGCCACAGGCAGTGTCAGTGCCTCTGCTTGGCAGCTGCACAAAGCTGCATGTAACTGGAGTCTCCTTTTTCCAGTTTTTGCAGGGAGGCAGTTTCAAGGTCATTAGCCCTCAGTAACCGGAACCTAGAGCTCTTACTGTCTTTTGGTTTACCACAGTCTGGCCATCAGGTTCGAGTCCCCTCCCTGTGGTGCAGATTCCCGGCATGCCCTCTGTTCTTCGCAGGAACACAATAGAATCATCCCCTCCCTGTTCAGGCCTTTCTGCCAAGTGCATGGAGGGAGCTGGGTTACACTGAGCAGGAACTGCTGAAGCAGGGCCACAGCGCACACCTGCGGCGGCTCCACAGAAGCTGGAGATCATGCCGAAAGGAGGTGAAAAAGACCAAAGAAGACGGGTCCTGGGTAGGAGCTTTGTGTTCCACAAAGGAATGATATGAAGAGGCAACTTAAGCTAGGATCCAGGTGGATGTTTACTTGGAGCTGTTGCATTCTCATTGGACAGGCCCAGTAATCACACTGGTGTGCCCCTGTTTAAGGTGGATCACAGACTTCTTATGTTCTTGAAGCTTGCCCCTAAAAAGGTAAAGGTATAAACCTTTTTTCAAGTTGTATTATCCTGACACAGTAAAGAACTAGGTCCTTTAACATTCCTGATACCAAAGTGAGAAATAGTTAAAAATAATGTGAATTCCCATTTCCTGATCACGTATGATAGGCACTGTGATAAGCACTTTGCTAACCTCTGGTATCTCATAACCTTGTCTCAGCCTTCTGAGGAGGGTTCATGAGCCCCATTTATGGATGAGGACTTTTTTTTTAACAATCAGGAAACTTGAGACTCAGAGAGATGGAAGCGCCCCAGAGGAAGCGGAGCCAGGAACCCAACCCAGGCCCATCTAATTGGAATGCCCCAGTCTTTTCTACAATGCCACAGTCTCCAAAATAAATACGGAAAAGAGAGGCACCTGAGGGCTCAGTTGGTTGAGTGGCTCAGTTGGTTAAGCATCTGACTCTTGATCTCGGCTCAGGTCTTGGTCTCAACCGTTTGTGGGATTGAGCTCCGTGTCGGGCTCTGTGCTGACAGTGCAGAGCCTGCTTGGGATTCATTCTCTCTCTCTCTTACTCCCTCTCTCCCCCTCTCCGTCCCTCCCCCCTTAGAATAAACTTTAAAAAATAGGTAAATAAATAAGGAGCGAGAAGGTACGATTTGATGTCATTAACTACATCAAAACCATAGATAGTGATACATAACAGCAAACCTTTTTGAGCACTTAATTAGTTCTAGGCGTTGCCCTAAGTGCTTTTTACTTACTGTCTTATCAGATCCTCAAAACAACCCATGTTATGTCAGGGATAAAGTGTGATCCCCATTTATTTATTTATTTATTTATTTATTTATTTATTTTGAATATGAAATTTGTTGTCAATTGGTTTCCATACAACACCCAGTGCTCATCTCAAAAAGTGCCCAAGGGATACAGCAGGAGTGCTGATCTCCATTTTACTGGTGAAGACCTGAGGCAAAAGAGGTAAACTGTCTGACATGGATCCCACTGTCAGTCAGTGCCACAGCCCTCAGATTGGAACCCAGATGGCCTGACGTCAGAGCTCACATTCCTAAGTTGGCTCAGAGGAGCAGGGCCCTGAACATCAAACTGAGGTCCCATCCTGTAGTGTCAGCCATCTCCACTAAGACAGACCTTCCCACAAGTCTGTCTTCTCGTTTCTTTTGAATCGTCACTGAAAACCAACTGAGATTCTGAAGGGAGGGCTGTGGTGTTCTCTCACCCCTTTTTTTGTTTTTGGCCTTCAGGTACTCAGTCAGGTTTTTGAAAGAACTTCATTGTCTTCAGCTTTTCCCTTCTTGCATCCCAGAGTAAAATTATGGTATGTGACTTACCGGGTTTCCAGAACACTTTTCCAGTTGATGTTTTATGTCACTTTTATTGTTCCTCATCTGTCACTTTTGTTAATATGGAAATTACTAGTTAGCCACTGGGTCCCTAGGTGACCCCAGCCATGCTTTCTCCTCTGTGGCCCGGGAGTAATACCCAGATCTAACATTGTGCAAGGCACCTGGCACAAGGCCAACAGTGAGTCCCCTCTGGCACACTTGCTGTCTGCACTGAGCGCAGCGTCAGAGTGAGAGGGAAACTTTCGGGAGCCCTCCTGCTGAGATTTGGATTCTGGCTGCACTAAGCATTACATCTGTGACCTTGAGCAGCTTGTGAACCTTTCCCGAATGAATTATTTGGGCCTGTCAAGAATCAGTTGTGTGTATGGGTCTCCTCAGTTCCATACCTGCTCCATTAATCTATGTGCGTGTCCTTATGCTAACCCCACGGTTGTCATTGCTATAGCTTCACCGTCTGAAAATCAGGTCATGGGAATCCTCTTTGTTGTTGTTCTTAAAAAACAGTTTGGTTCTTCTATCATCTGCATTTCTATATAACTAATAGACTCAATTTGTCAGCTTCTAGAAATAACAGCCTTCTGGGATTTTGAGTAGGGTTGCATTGAATGTATAAATCAGCTTGGGGAGAATTGTCATCTAAATAGTATTTGAGCCTTCCAATCCATGAATAGGTTATAATTTTCATTTATTTGGGTCTTTTTCAATTTCAGCATTGTTTTTACTTGTCAGTTAACAAGGCGTGCACATTTTTAAATTTATTGTAAAGGATATTGTTTTCTTAAATGCATTTTCCAATAATTTCTTGCTAATCTCTAGAAACAAAACTGATTAGGGGCACCTGGGTGGCTCAGTTGGTGAGTGTCCAACTTCGGCTCAGGTCGCGATCTCATGATTCGTGAATTCGAGCCCCGCATCGGGCTCACTGCTGTCAGCCCATTAGTGCAGAGCCCGCTTCAGATCCTCTGCCCCCTCTCTGCCCCTCCCCTGCTCGTGCTCTCCCAAAACTAAATAAATATTTGAAATTTAAAAATAGAAATAAAACTGATTACATGACCTTCTATCCTGTGACCCTCGCTGAATTCGCTTAGGATTCTAATAGCTATTTTTGTTTGTTATTTAGGATTTTCCACATACACTTCTCGGAATAAAGACAGTTTATTTCCTTTTGAGTCTTTCATCTCGGAATAAAGACAGTTTATTTCCTTTTGAGTCTTTAGGCCTTTTTCTTGCCTTCCTGCACCCACCAGGATCTTCAGAACAGTGTTGAACGGGAGAGGCCCCCTCCCAATGAGGCTCCCTTGTTGCCGTGTCCCAGGTGTCACCTGTAGATTTTCCAGAGATCAGGTTGAGGAAGTTCTCCTTTCTTAATATTTGCTGAGTTTTTGTCATGAATGGGTGTCGAGTTTTGTTATTCTTCCTGCATTTGTTAAGATGATTATTTACTATTTCTCGTAATTCTGTTAATATGGTGACATAATTTGATTTTTTAATGTAAACCAGCCTTGCATTCCGAGGAAATTTAGGGTTTCCTTTTTTTCCCTTCAGATTTTTATTTGTGTTAAAATTTCTGTGTTCATGAGGAATATTTGTCTGGAGTTTCCTTAATTTTGTGTTGGTGTCAGGGTAATGGCGTTCAAAAATAAATTGGGAAGCATTCCCTCCTGTTTTCTTAAGGCCTTTGTGTAGTATTCTTCCTTGATTAAATCTTGGATTACCTAGTGAAGCCATGTGGGCCTGGAATTTTCTTTGGAAATTATTTAATAATGAATTCAGTTTACTTCCAGACACAGAGCTATTCAAATTTTCTAATTCTTCATGTGTCTACTTTTATCATTTCTGTCTTTCACGTAACATAATCATGTCAGTTATCTAATGTATTGGCAAAGTCATTGGTATTTCCATTGGTATTTCTTTTAATGTTTATAGGATCTACTGAGATGGTCTGTCTTTCATTCCTGATATGGAATGAATTTGTGTCTTCTTTTCCCTTAATCTGACATTTCTAGAAATTTATCAAGTGTGTTGATTTCTTCAAAACCCACTTTTTGGTTTCTTTTGTTTCTGCTTGTTCTGTTCCATTGATTTCTCCTTTCCGTTATTTTTTTCTAACTTCTTTTTTAGTTTAGTTGCTCTTTTTCTAGCTTTTTTTTTTAATGTTTATTTTTGAGAGAGCATGGGTGGGGGAAGGGCAAAAGGGAGGGGGACAGAAGATCCAGAGTGGGCTCTGCACTGACTGCATTGATCCTGATAGGGGGTTTGAACTCCTGAACCACGAGATCATGACCTGTGCCAGAGTCAGACGTTCAACCAACTGAGCCACCCAGGGACCCCTCTTTTTCTAGCTTCTTAAAGGGAAAGCTTGATCATTAATTTTGGACACTTTTTTTCTTTTTCTTTAAAAAAAAAAAACTTTTTGGGGCGCCTGGGTGGCTCAGTCAGTTAAGCGTCCGACTTCGGCTCAGGTCATGATCTCGCGGTCCGTGAGTTCGAGCCCTGCGTCGGTCTCTGTGCTGACCGCACAGAGCCTGGAGCCTGTTTCAGATTCTGTGTCTCCCTCTCTCTCTGACCCTCCCCCGTTCATGCTCTGTCTCTCTCTGTCTCAAAAAATAAATAAACGTAAAAAAAATTTTTTTAAATAAAAATAAAAAAAACCTTTTTTTAAATTTATTATTTTTGAGAAAGAGAAAGCACGTGAACAGGGAAGGGGCAGAGAGAAAGAGGGGGGATAGAGGATCCAAAGCAGGCTCTGTGCTGACAGCAGAGAGCCTGATACAGGGCTCGAACTCAGGAACCATGAGATCACGACCTGGGCAGAAGCCAGAAGCTTATCAACTGAGACACCCAGGCACCCCTGGACCCCTTTTATCCTAAAATAAGCATTTTAAAGTTACATATCCCCCTCAAGCACTATTTCAGCTGCATCCTACACATTCTGATAGGTTTGTTTTTATTTTCATTCAGTTCTTATTTTTTCTTTGACCTGTGAATTGGTTAGTATTAGTATTAGTTTAGGGGATGCTGGTCAATTAGTATTAGTTTATTAAACAACTATTAGTATTAGTTGTTTAACTTACAACTATTAGGGATTTTTCCCAGAGATTTTTCTGTTGTTAATTTCTAATTTAATTCATTTGTGGTTGGAGTACATATCCTTTCTGATTTTAATCCTTTTAAAATATATTTATGCTTATTTTAGGGCCTACTTTTGCTCTGTTTGGGTGCATGTCCCACAAGCACTTGGAAAATGTGTGTGTTCTTTTGTTGTGGGTACAGTCTTCTATAAATGTCAGTTTGGTCAAGTTGATTGAGTGTTGTTAAAATCTTCCATAAACTTACTTGTTTTCCCTCTGCTTGTTCCATCACTTACTGAGAGAACAGTGAGGAAGTCTCTAATTGTGCATTTATTTCTCCTTTCAGTTATGTCAGCTTTAATTTCCTGTAATTTGAATTTATGCATACATTTCAGATTATTATGCCTTCTCAGTGGAATGAGTCCTTTATTGTTATGAAATGTCACTTTTTGTCTCTGGCAATACTCTGCTCTGAAATCTGTTTTGTCTGATATTAATGTAGTCACTCCAACTTTCCTTATATTGCATGGTACATCTTTCTCCATCCTTTGGCTTTTAACATATCTGTGTCTTTATATTTAAAATGGTCTTTTGTAGCCAGCTTATAGTTGGGTCTTGCTTATTTTATTGAGTCTGATAATCCCCTTCTTTTAACTGCAATGTTTAGGCCAGTTACATTTAATGTAATTACTTATATGGTAGATTAAGTCTACCATCTTGCTATTTGGCTCTCTATTTGTTGCATTTGCTTTTTATTTCTTTTCTTTCTCCTTTTCTGCCTTCCTTGGTTTAATTGGGTATTTTCATGATTTGAGTTTATCTCCTTTATTACCTTATTAGCTATTCCAGAGCTTTCTTATTTCCAGGCCTCTGTCAGCATCTCTGGCCCCTTAACTCTGCCTCCTTGATGTTTTGAGATGTGCTATCTGGAACCCTTTGCCCTACTTCTTGTCCAGAATGTGCCTCTAGGTAGAAATCCAGGGTGGTAGTAGAATTCATCTTGTTCGTTTTCTTTCTCCCAGGAACCACAGTCCTGCATTTATTATTTTCATTGTCTGAAAATAGTAGTTTCATACATTTTATCCAGTTTTTTGTTTACAGTGATAGGGTAAATCTGGTCCCTGTTAGTCCTTCATGACCAGAAGTGGAAGTCTGGATTTGTGTTTATTCTCTCCAGACCCTCCCTCTTCCTATGCTTATGCAGATGGAGTGCAGGGAGTGTGGTGCCCTTAGGGGATGCTGGTCAGGCCAGTCCATTAGTTTCTGTGCACCTCCCTTTCACAGCATTGAGAGTCACTTCTTGGCGTGACAGCACCAACACTGGGCTTAATGTCACGCCACCTGGTTGTAGATTACAGCTCTGCTACATGCGCTGTGAGAACGTGAAGGAATCACTTCCCCATTTGCTTTTCTTTTCTTTCTTTTTCTTTCTTTCTTTCTTTTTTTTTTTTTAAACAAACTGGGGAGCCACGGTGGGCAGGGAAGACTTGACTTCAAAGACCCAGTTCATATCCTGGCCGTTTCACAGTTCTTAGAATCACTACCATGATAGTGATGACGAATAGCTGAGAGAATGTACGAATGTGCCGCAGGCTCCAAATTACTTCTCAGAAGAGGATAACTGAGTCCAGGGGAGGGAAAAGAGAGGTAATAGGTTGCTCCACAGATTAAAGTAAAACAAGTCTTTAACGGGACTGGCCTCTCTTTACTAGTTATTTCCTCTCTTGTTTGATTCTCATTTCCCTTTTGATTGCTTCTTGGGTTTGAGCTGTAGAAGAAGATGACAAGCCACTCCCCAGAAAGGATTGGCCTTAACTCTTGGACCCCACTTAATTGCACACTTGTGCAGTTTGCCTGTAATTAATGCCTTTTTGAGATTGCATTATCATGCCATTGTCAGTTCTCCATGTAAGGCCTCAGCCCTGCAGATCCTGATCCCCCCAAAGAAGATACATCAGGGGAGGTGGTATAGTGGAATGTGCCAGGGGCTCCATGACACCTCTTTTTTTTTTAATTAATTTTTTGTAACATTCATTTTAAGAGAGAGAGAGTGAGAGAGAGACAGAGCAGAGTGGGGGAGGGCAGAGATGGAGACACAGAATCTGAAGCAGGCTCCAGGCTGTAAGCTGTCAGCACAGAGCCTGATGCGGGGCTCAAAACCACAAATTGTGAGATCATGTCCTGAGCCGAAGTTGGACGCTTAACCAACTGAGGTGCCCCTCCATGATACCTCTTTAGCTAGGTGACATCAGAAATGCTGTTTAGTTTCAGGGAATCCACCATCCATTCATTGTTAAAAAGGAGGTTGGTATATAACAAAGACCCTCCATATCTAGTGGTCTGTAACTAGGAGCTTGTGCCCTCTAACATGCTCATTCTTCACTTATCCTTGAAATGTCCAGTCTCAGGGACTCCTGTATCTGGCATAGGTGCATCATTTTCACTTAGACCCACAGATCTACCCACCAGACTTTTGTATGCTTTCAAAAAACACTGGGGTAGAGGGTGGCCATTTCAGATAATGAAAAGAGAGTGTCAAGAGGGAGGTGGCTTCCTTTATCAAGTGATGAGAATGAGGTGCAGAACTTGTTTGATGAAGCACATGAAATACTAAGAGTCTGGAGGAGGAAAACCAGAATTTATCATTACTATTATTAGTGATAATGACAGGTACCTTTTATTGAGTGTTTACTGTATTCAAGGTGCTGTGTGGAGTCCTTTCTGTGTTTTATCCCTCATATGACAAGCCTGAAGTTCAGAATGATTCTCAGTGACTTGTTCAAGTGGCACATGATTCGGGAATGATGGGAGTTGAGCCCAGGCTATCTGATGCCAAAGGCTGAGCCCCTCACCACTGTCCTGCACAATGTCTGTGCAAGAGACTGAGCCAGGCACTTGTGCATGAGAGTCTCTGTGTGACCTCAGGCATGTCATTTCCCCTCTCTGGATCAGTTTCCCAATCACGTTAAAATGGGATTGTGCTGGCCAATTCAGACCCCATCCGGTTCTCGATTCTTGTTGTGTGACAGCTTCTCTTACATGCTTCAGGCTGAAGAGAAGGCAGATGCACTCAATAAGGAGCTGCTTATGACCAAACAGAAGTTGATTGATGCGGAAGAAGAGAAGAGACGGCTGGAAGATGAGTCTGCTCAGGTAAGGGAAGCTCAGCCCTCCCACATGCCTCTGTGTCTTGAGAGTCATGAGTCCAACTGGCGGCTTCCTGCTGCCACTGGGGAACCCGCAGACAGCTGGCTTCAGTTTCCCGCCAAAGGCTTTTTTTATTTACTGTGTAAAGCATAATGGTTGTTAATAATTGGAGCGTAGCAGGAGACAGTGGGGCAAAGACCATCCTTTCTTGGGGCAAGAGAAACTCCTGTGTGTCAGCATCCGAGTGTGACAAAGAAGAGAGTTATTTTAGCATTTCTGCAGAAGGAAGCAGCCATCATATAATGTCTAGCTCTTCCCCTACCTGTCCGCTGGCATCTCCCCCACAGAGCAAACTCTGGAAGGCCTATCCTGAGCTAGCCCTCCACAGTCACTGGGGGCACAGACCCGCAGCCATAGGACGAAGAGCTTTGGATGCTTCGCACCACAGAGGAAGCCCTTTCTTGCCTTCACGGTTCTCCGTAATGGTCATGCTGTTTAGTCTCTGTCAGGACAGCCTGAATGAGAGCAGGGCGTTTTCTCCATCATGAGGAAGGAGCAATTCTCTGATGAGCTCTTGAGTCTGTTTGGTTTATGCTGTGTCCTCAGCTCAGGCTCACGGCTGTGCTGCACTGGCAGGGGGAGCCTTAGCCAAAGCCCCACTCCGAAACGGGGTTTGATCTTTTATGGAAGCGTTTTGACTGTTCTCTCCCTCTCCTGGCATCAAGACCAGGCAGGTGAAACAGAATGCTTCCTGAGTAGGTTGGTTACTTTTTGGAAAGCCCAGAACAGAGCAGTTAGTGCCAGAGCTTTGTATTTCCTTTAAGACATTCACTTTTCCTTTTTTTTTTTTTTTTTTTTTAACACCTGCAGTTAAAAGAAATGTGTCGTCGGGAACTCGACAAAGCAGAATCTGAGATTAGAAAAAACAGTTCCATCATTGGTGACTACAAGCAGGTGAGTGAGTGCACTGTTGGTGGGCCACATGCTCTGGAAGCCCTGCTCGCCTGGATGAGTGTGTCCCCTCCACACCCTGGGCTTCCCGGCTCTGCCACCCGCACCGACCGGTCACGGTACTTCACCGGGCAAGTGACGTCACTGATTCTTAACGGGAAAATAAGAGAAATGGTCCCTGTCTCAGAGAACTGTCATGAGGGTTCCATAAGATCGTGTCTGTAGAGGGCCTGGCACCCTGCCCCACCGATAAATAGGCATTTAATAAATGAGAGCCACGCTCTGTTCTTACGGCCTCACATTCACCTATGCTCATAGGCCGTAGAACCACTTCTCTCCCTGGTTTCAGTTTTAAGAACATAACTGAGCTGGTCTTGTTCTTTCCTACACTTGGATCTCGTGCCGGCTTGTGAGTCTGTCAAGTGTGTGTAAACCGTTGGCCATTGAGTGGGGCACCAGTGAGTTCCTCGAGTCCTAGGCCCATGGATATGGAGGTGGCCCAACCAGAGGAACCTCTGCTCTTCCCCCGACTCGACTCGTCCCCCCGGCACCCTCCCCGACCCGGCACCACCTCCACCCGGTGTGCAAGTACCGTCCTCTCCGCTCAGCACGGTCCAGCTTGCACTGCCGGATTCATCCCAAACCCAGGTTATGCGGATGATGACACTGCTCAAGAGATTGTCTCATTTCATTTGTTTCTGTAGATTTGTTCTCAGTTGAGTGAAAGATTGGAGAAGCAGCAGACAGCTAATAAAGTGGAAATTGAGAAAATTCGGGTAAGTTTTCCTCTACCAAAGAGATTCTGTACAACCTACTTCATTTTATGGCTTTGCTCAGCACAACAGATTTTGGGAGAGGGTAGTTTGATTTCCCTTTGATTCCAAACATGAGAGAAGCCACCCAGTAGTACCCTGTTAGGTTCCTGTCATGGCCTGGCTGACAGCTGGTGGTGTGCTGGTCTCCTCTGGAAGGGAGTACAGATGAGACCCAGAGATCTGGTTTTCAATCTTAAAATACAATTGGCCTTTTCCTTATAAATCCACTTAACATCCTCTGGATATCGTGACTGAAAAAAAAAAAGGCGACCCAGGATTTCCGAATGTCGTCAGTACAGCAGGTGATCACTGCAGGGCACCGAGGTGAAGGAGTCCAGCCAGCAGTGGGTTTTGCTTGAGGGTAGGGGTGCAGAGACCAGGAGCCTGTGGTATCACTTGTCATTCCCTGTGTTCTGTACACTGGGACACTCCCCTTCGGAGCTCAATTACTTCTGCTTATAATGGATCCCAAAGCAACGAGGACTTTGTGTAATGTTTTTGTTTTGTTGCCAGTTTGGGGGCTTTTGTAACTTGGTGCTTTCTTTCTTTAGGCTGTCCCTGTGTTAGAAGCACTTACCACATTTTTCGGAGAGGAGTAATTTACTGAAAGATGCTTTTCTAACACACTTACGACCCCGTGGACAGGAGGGTGGGAGGGATGTGCTCATGGCCTCGCACACACATCAGCAGTTTACCTGGAGCGAGAATACACCTGGCCTCCGCCCTGAGTAGAGTGTAAACAGCAGTATCTATTTTTTAAATATGACTTATTATCTGATTCTAAAACTGTTAATGCCCACTGCAGAAAATTTGGAAAATGAAAGAAAACAAACTCTTGTAATTGTATTACCCACAAATAACATCACCGTTATTAACACTTCGGTGTACGTTCTTTGAGTTTCTGTGTTTATTTCAACGTACAAAATGCCATTCATTCTGAGATACTCATTTTTTCCACATTAACATCTGAGAAATTGGGACATGCCTTATAACTGAGGGCTTTCTAAAGTGGCTTAATTGGAAGAATGTTTTCTTAGAGGAACATGAAATGGGGTTTCTTCCAGTCAGGGCCATCTTACTTTGATGAAATGTGGTAAATATTTGTAACCATGCTTTACAGACATTTCTGTGTCCTTGGTCACCCAGCATTTAACCAGTTCACCATGCTGTGAAAAGTTCCTCAAAAACTTTTTAGAGGCTGCATACAAACTACCTTGTATAAATACAGCACAGCTCTGTATTTCCTCTCCCACAGCGGTTGGATAGTTTACACCCCCTGCCCCATTTTGTTTCTGTCTCTGATTCCACAGTGAAAATCTTTGTACATGAATCTTTACTCACTGCATCTTCGTTTTTTTAACCGAGGTTCCTAGAAGGGAGGTGACAGACCAGGACATAAGACTATTTTTATTGCTTTTAGTGTATGACACCACGTGGCTTTTCCAGTAGGGCATCTGCCAAAGAGAACATAGTTTTTCAGAAGCTGTGGTGCTCAACCGAGAAGCCATCTCTTGGCTCCCCAAAAAGGAGGCGCCCACACCTTCCCGCAGGGCTGGTTTCTCTTCTTTGCCTCTTCACATCTGACCTTCAATTTCAGCAAAAAGTGGATGACTGTGAGCGCTGCCGGGAATTTTTCAACAAAGAAGGTCGCATAAAGGGCCTAAGCTCAGCCAAGGAGGTTTTAGATGAGGACACAGATGAGGAGAAGGAGACCCTGAAGAACCAGCTGAGGGAGATGGAACTGGAGCTGGCCCAGACCAAGCTGCAGCTGGTGGAAGCGGAGTGCAAGATCCAGGTAACGGCCGCCGCCCTGGGCCCGCCCGCGTGGGCTGGAAACCCTGGAAATGACCTTTATGGTTTGGGGGTTTTTTCCCTTTTAACCTTTGACCATAATCCCTGTGGGAAGAAGCCCATTACTTACGATTTACCAGCGGATGTTTAATTAGTATTTGGACGGTCATAAGAATTGGACTTTATCAGAGAATTGTCCATCAACCTTGGGATCTTTTTGGTGAAGCAGAGAACACCTGCTTTGAAATCACAGCTGCACCACCAAACTGTGACCTTGGGTTAGTACAGAACCTCTTTACACTTCAGAGTCCTTATCTGCAAATGGAGACAAGGTCCCCCATCTGATAGTTTGTTCTGAAGACTACGTAAGATGATGCCCAGAAAGGGCTCTCGGCACTGTGTCCGAGGACTTCCTAACTGCGAACTCGTAGGTCCCAGCTCCCATCATTTAACAAGCTTTGTGACTTTGAACATGTGACCTGATTTATCTGAGCCTCCACTTCCGAAGAAGAAAGTGGGGCTTAGGTCATCTGCACACTGCCGGGCCAGTTCCACGAGCACCAGTATAATACGGAGCACAGAGTGGGCCCTAAGCACCGTGTGTGGAAGGGACTGAGTTCAGGACTAAAGCTTAGGGCCTGGTCTCCCACATCACACACATTCACTGGGCATCTGCTCTTTGCCAGGCCCTGTTCTAGGTGCTGGGGTTGCAAAGCTAAGACATGGCTTGTGTGACTGTCCAGGACAATCAGGAAAAGCACCACCAAGGCAGCAGTATGTGAGCTGTGGTCAAAGAATGAACCAGGGTTGCAGCTGCAGAAGAGAGAGAACAGTGAGCATCCCTGGTGGAGGGAGCGGCGTGCTGAGCGGCAGAGGGAGGAGAGGGCCTGCCCAGTGAGGAGTGCCAGGAAGGCAGGGGTGGAGGTGGGCACTGAGCTGGCAGAGTGTCTCTGGGTCCAGATTATGAAACATCTCAAATGTCTTGCTAGGGAGTCTAGACTTTAAAGGTCTTTGCTGGAAATTAGTGGCGTGGTCTTTGAACCAGACCATTAACTCTGTCTGCCTGATGTGCAGTCGGTGGATAAGAGAAGGAAGCGCTCAGTTAGGAGGTTGTTTTAATAAGTAGATGAGGCAAGAAATGAAGAGGTCTTAACTAGGAAAAATCCCAGAACTCTAGGGATTCCAGACCCTTTTATGCCAAGTGGAGACTGGGGAATTTCCAGAGGCCTCTCAAGAATACATAGGCTGAATTCTTATCATGGCTCAGCTCTCGGGAGGCACCTCCCTTGACACTGGAGCCGAGCATGCTCACCGTACATTGTTCCCCTTGCAGGACTTGGAGCACCATTTAGGCCTTGCCCTGAATGAGGTACAGGCCGCCAAGAAGACGTGGTTTAACCGAACCCTGAGCTCCATAAAGACGGCAACGGGGGTTCAAGGGAAAGAGACTTGCTGAGTGAAGTGGCTGCCTCCAGACACCTTCAGAAAACACGACACCTTTTGTTGCCTTCTTTGGCCAGATGTGTGATTCTGTGACATGTCCCAGGACCAGAATGTACCTAAGTCAGATCCATAGCAGCATGTTGGTAGGTCATTGGACCAGAGCTCATGAAGCAGTCAGCCTCTCTGGGGTAAGGCTCTCCTAACTACTGATGCTAACAGGCCTGCTGGCTGAGTGACGCTCTGGACACGCTCTGGGAAACCATCCTCCGTGTGAGCTCCCAGGCCTCTTCCTGGTGTGGGTCACCACCTCACCCAGCCCAAGGGCTGAGTTGACATTATCGGAGTTTGGGGATCCTTCAGGCTTTTGGTTTTTTTCTAAACCTTTAATCTTTTTTTTGTTTGTTTTTAAATATACATATTATATATATATTGTGGGGTGGGGGTGGGGTGGGCAGGGGATCAGTATCGCAAATAATTCTTATCTACTTCGTGCCAGCATAGGGTCCTCCAGGTAGACGCGGAGAAGCACTTTGTTTTAAATAGGAGGGTTTCCTGGTTGTAGTTGAAGCCACCTAGTTTTGTTAAAGAACACATTGCACAGGTGTTGGGTTTGGCATTATTCACGTTTCTGATCAATTCTATGCAACTCTTCTAGTTCCTCTTGTTTTTAGTGTTAGCTGCCAAAACGTCACAGGGCTGGGCTGGGCGACTTGACCGACTGTGAGACAGGGTTAATCATAACGTGGACAAATCTTATTTTGCTTCATGTGTCGTGTGTGTGTGTGTGTGTGTGTGTGTGTGTGTGTATAAATATCTTTTCCCAGTGTGCCCAACTGACAGTGTTTAAATCCCAGACCGAGACTGATCTGCACAACCTAATTATGTGGATATTTGGGCACTTAATGTCACTCCAGTTCTGCTGGGCTCCACTCTCCTCCCCCACCTTCTCGAGAGCTGGGAAATGCTCCATCACTTCAAGGTCCCTAGTGCTTTTGCACAACAGGTCATACAGGCAAGGAGGACACTGCGCCGTGTGTGTGTGTGTGTGTGTGTGTGTGTGTAGACACATGTGCGGGATGCACAGGCCCAGGCCCGGTCCTGCTGACCCGTGTCCCTCCCCAGCTGTCTGGGCCCCCGGGCCCTCCCCCGAGTGTGCTGGGTGCAGACCTCGCTGTTCAGATGGGCTGCAGGTTCTCACTTCAAAACTACAGAATAGAGGTTTTAGCACCTTTAAAAAAACAAATAACCTAGACCTTTTAATTTATATAGTGATATGCTGACGGGCTGGCGCCGATGATCTGGTCTCCGCACGCAGGGTGCAGGTAGCTGTTCTAAGAGGCACTGGTTTGTGTATAAAGATTCTTGGGTTGTTTTGTATCTCTTTTCCTGTTGGCTATACTAACGCTTGCTGAGGTCACTGTGACAAGGGAGGTAACAATGGCAACCCCCACCCCCCGAACCACACCCTCCACCGCTTTCCATGTCTTTCTTGTTCAGTTACCAAAACAGCTGTAAGCCCATCTAAAACTAGGTGCGTGGACATTGTGCTAGGGTAGTTTCAGTGTGTCAACTTTATGAACTGAAATATAAACCAGTAAAATTGTATTACTATTTCTTTTGTTGGTTTTATTTTAACAGCATATTCATTAAATATTTTGGTACAAAGAGCATCACTTTGTAGAAACCGGTTTCATCATTATGTGCTCCGGCCCCTTTCCCTGCTCCCACTGTCCGAGAAGAGCAGCCTCCGCGCTGTCGGGACAGGTGTGTGGGGGCCCCAGGCGCCTCCCCACCCCTACGGCTCCGGCGCGCCAGCGGCACGGGGTGTGGGGAGACGAGCTTCTCCTCTGCCAGGCCCACGCGTGCGCCACCACGGCAGACTTGACCCGCTTGGTGAAATCCAGTGCCGTGTTCCCGGGGCAGGCGCCATTCCCGTGTTGGAGGGTTAAGGAAGTCCTACAGGAGGTGAAAGCATCTCACCAGGCAAGAGATGGGAGGAATTCGAGGCCTGAAATGTGAATGTGCAAGAGAAGTAGCTGTGGGGGAAAAGGCAGTCCGAGTAGCTGGGGTCTAGCCCTAACACTTTTCAGGAAGAGTGGCTGCATGGACAGACACATCTTTCAGAAAGTTCCTTTCTACTTACGGGGTCCCCCTGCACCCTAAGGATGCGCAGGGCCCCGGCCGTCCCTCTTTACCACCTCGCCCCCTTCTCTGCGGCAGGAAGAAGAGCAGTCTCCCCAAGCCTGCGGTGTTCCCCGTGTGACCTGCCCTTCAGGACCCCTTCTACACCCGGCCTTGAAGAAGGGAAGGCGGTGAGTGAAGCCTCTGCCCTGTCTTCTCTCCGCTGCCCCGAAGCTGGGCAGGTGCCTCATGAGGGGCCAGGACAGCGGCTCCACGGCACATTTGGGAGTCCTCTGCCATTTGCAGGCTAGAGAACCTATCTGTGGGATCCACACTTGCGGCTAGCTGGGGCAGGAGTCCAGAAGGGCCAGCTCACTCTAGGCTTTGCCGGTCCCAAGGGTCCTGGTGTCTGGGAGTGTAGGGATTCGGCAGAAATCCTCCCCTCCCAGCTGAGCCCCGGCCCAGTGAAAGGAGTCCATGTACCAGTCAGCCTGGGCACGTTAGGCCTAAGGTCACTCAGATGGTCCTCGCTCTCGGGGAAGTCCCCGAGCTGTGTTGAGACTCAGACTGAGAATACCAGGTGCCACACTGTACGCTAAGTGCTGAAACAGGTATATGGGGCCCTGTGGGGACAGGGAGGTGAAGTGGCAGTGACCGTTTTCTGCACTGATGACCTGAAGGGGTTGTGGGATGGAGAAGCAGCAAGACCTTTAGCTGCAGGAAACGCCAGGTGGGTACGCCATGGTCTGACGGAGCGAGACTGGATAATGAGGTTGAGGCCCCTGAGGCTGAGGGGTTTGAAGGAGGAGGGAACTACTGAAGGGTTTGAAGCCAACTTGCCTTAAAAACTGGGGGGAAGAGTCCTGTCAGTCCTTTAGGAAAAAAGCTTGGAGGAGACATCTAGAGTCTTTATAAAGAGAGGTGGTAAAACAGGCCAGATTGGAGACGATTCCTGGAGAGTTACAGAAACTTGGTGAGAGAAAAGGGGAAGGACACAAAGGGAGAGAAATAGAGCTCTTGGTGTGTGGACTTGAGACTGTCCGGGAAACGCCACTGGGAGGTGCCCAGAATCTAGACGGTCGGGAGTCGCGTGGGTTTCGGGACCTTAGCACTACTGATAATCGTTTGTTTGTGGGGCGCTGTCCTATGCTTCTGGCTGATGAAGCACCCCTCCCCCCAACACTGCCAACAGTTGTCACCATCAAAAAGATCTCCACGTCCCTGTGTAGATGTGGAATCCTGCAGGGCAGGTAAGACCGTACGAAATGTACACACTGAGCAAGGGCAAACTGCAGGCCTAGGCACCCCCATTTAAAGAGAAAGAGGGGCCACGGTGTGAGGCTGTGGCCATCGGGAGGAAAAGTGTAGCGTGCTCTACATCACAGCGAGGGCAGGACCAGAAAAGACTCATCGGTGACAGGGAAGTTCACTGGTGCCCAGGGTGGCAGCAGACGTGGAGGTGGCTGGAGGGAACCGTGGTAGAGCAAAGAGCATGAGGCTTCGTGCTGGAAAACTCAGATCACGCTTTTGACCGTGGCCACATCTCTTCCCGGACCGTGCTGTCAGGGCTGCTCAAAAGCAGCGAAAGTACGGCACAGGCCGCGTGGACTGCAGGCCCTACTGAACCCCAGCTGCTCTCCAGAGCCTTGAGAAGAATTCCCAGGGAGGAGGCGGCATCTTCCTTAGTTTCCCAGGAGTGCCGCCACCCCGTCTGCTCTGAATTCCAAGTCCCCGCAGCAGGAGCGAAGAAAAGAAAATCCACGGGAGCTAAAAATAAGCTGAGACCACAACTCCCGGCTCTGACTGACCCAACAGAAGCGAGTCCACGCACCGGGGAGTAAGGTGATACGGGCCCCTTGTGACCTGGGAGAGGCCTGTCCTCATCAGTCTGACAGAGGTTTATGGCATTAGAGCGCTTCACTTATTAGCCTGCCTCTGACACTGGGACGCCCCCTCTCCTAGGACACATCTGGGGGGTGATGAGGTCAGAAGGATGAAACAGGTGCAAGGATTAGGACCATACCCAATGGCTGGGGCAGTGGCTCCCAGAGCGAGAGGCCTAAGCACTGAGTCTCTGCCCCTTCCCCATTTTATCGGAGAGGAAATTGGACCCATGGGTTCCTGGCCCAGGTGCCACGGCCGTTAACCCGCACCTCTAGCTCCCCGTGACCGGCAGGGCACTTCACTGCCAACGACACACCTGCACGCTGGATTCTAGGCCAGACTGTGACCTTGGGTGCACCACTCATTTTGGAAAGTCACGTGACCTTTCCGAGTTCTTCTCCTCGCCTGTGTCCTAGGGGTTGCTGGGGCGCCATAAAGCTCCTGATCCTTCGCCTGTGTGCTGCTGGTCCCTCCAGCTGTCTGAACGCCCCTGGGAGTTCAGTGATCTTATCCTCAGATTTGTAAGCAGCGGTGGAAGATTTCCTGCCCGCGATCACAAGACCTGCCATTTCAACCTTTTCTCTCAAGACCCACCTCCTCCTCTTCTGGGGCCCGCGAGCAAGACCAGCAAGGCTCCCGCCCTTCACTCCCCCATCTCAACTCCACAGGCTGTTCGCCGTGACCATGGGGCAGGGGAGCAGCAGTGGGCCCAGGCCAGCCAGCTCTTCTGTGGCCAGTTCTAAGCATGCTCATGAATCCGGTGCAAGGGCGCGCAGAGAGGGGGTGGGCCCTGACTTACAAAGTGAAGCAGGAACACCCAGTGCCTTCGTCTACCCACAGTGGCTGCACTTACCTGGAAGAGGCATCAGCAGGCCTGGGCCTGGCTCTGCTTCCTCAGGATGTTCTGGGGCAGCTCCACTGTGGGACCCTCACAAGGGCGGTGGGGGGGGGGTGGGGGGGGAGGGGAGGGAGAGGGGTGGAGCGTCAGCTCTGGATACAAACTGTTGCTGCCATTTAGAAGTTCTACTTTTATCTGTGAGCCTCAGTGTTCTGATCTGTCATGTGTGGGTAATGCCAGCCTTGGGGAATAGGCACGAATATAGTAGGACTAAGATGTGTGAAAAGTACCTGGTAAATTCTAAGGTTTAGAATTGAGCCCTCACTCAGCACCCGTAAGTCACCACTTACTACGCCAGGGTCCCAAGTTAAAGTTTCAGTTCAGTAAACATTTTGCACCATTAGCAGAGAAGCAGAGAGTCGTAAGGAACAGGACCGAGGCCTTGGCTCCTCATCCCTCTCCATGAAGGGAAGATCCTGCCACGTGTTCTGACCTGGAGAGTCATGAGGGCCAGGAAAGTGGTCCTGCACTCGGCCACTTCATCAAAGTCACAGCTTTCATTTAACCAAAGTGGGTCCACTGCTGTTGAAGACAGAAGCTTTTATTTTTATTCATCCAAATGGGGAGAATGCAACATGTCAGGGCATTACAGACAGACTGCAGCAGCCAGACAAGAGGACCAGTCTACGGCAGAGTCCGACATAGTCAGTGCGAAGGAGCCACAGTGTGGGCGCTGGGGCGGCAGAGAGTCCCTTTGGATGAAGGCCAGGCATCCTGGACGAGGCACTGGTGACAGTCCACACATGCAGGCTGCTGCTTCAACCACGCCGAAGGTTTAAAGTTCAGAGTCCTACATGTAATCATTGCCCCAGACGGGAAGGACAATCCGTGGTGGTCGCATTTGCCAATTTTTTCAACATGATACACAACGTAAAGTTATTGCCAAGGACTTTGCACTGCAAATGATACTATTTACACTTGCGTATTCAGAAAAAAACAAAACAAAACACAGTAAATAGATATACAGATAGATAGATATTTTCAGTTGATACCTAAAAACTACCTTGGCCATCACCAGACCAGAGTGAGAGTAAGCCATAGCCAGGAGTCCAATGTCATGTGTGTAACCGTGCAGTAGGGAAAGGTTTTCTACCCACAACTACACTCGGCCTTCTCCATGCCTCCTGGACTCCCCACCCCAGGGGCTGAGGCCGAGCAGGGCCACCTTGCTTCTTTATGAGAGAAGCCCCTCTCGAATAGATCTGGGCCTTAGTTCTGAGCTAGCTGCCTCGTCCCCAGACCAGGAGTTCTGCATGGAGTGGGTGACAAGTCCTACAGGCCACTCTCTGGTAATGCCACATGGCACTGAGACCAGGGTGGGCGGGCTGTGGAGCTAACAGGCCGAGCCAGGCCCATCAGCTTCACTGCCCCCAGGAGTGTCCTCACCCTAATAATTAGGGTTCTCTCAGGAGACTGTCCTCTCCTAAAGCCACAAGCCACTTGGACAAGATGTTCAGCACAAGAGGCCAGCGGATGGGTCCCTGGTGAAACGCCTGAGTACAAAACACTTTGGGGTAAGCGCTGCTGAGGGCTAATGTACGTAAGATTTACCAAATGATGAAGGGGCTTGTGCCTCACTAGAAGTCAAGAGGAACAAAGGCAGAGCACTCCCCCGTCAAGCAAGCATTCATTTTGTTTCCTCAAGCCCCAGGAGAGGAAGTACATCTGGAGTTGGGAGACTGCACGGGCGACAGCTGCCTGGGATTCCTAGGAGGTGTCAAAACTAAGGCCCTAGTCGGGGCCTTGAGGTTGCCTACGGTTTGGCTCCCCAGCTGAGTTTCTAGAAACAAGCCTTCCTCTCCAAGAAAGGTAGCAAAAAATGGCAGCTAAGCCACCTCCCACGTAGCGATAGCCCGGCCAGGTGCTGAAAAACCACTGCATTAAGTGAGCGAGGGAACAGGTAGCTCTCAGTGTTCCCTCTATGAAGTAGGGGTGCAGTGCGAACCCTACCTGATGGCCCAGGGCTGGTCTGAGCGTGAGATGCCGTCCTGGTCAGGGAAAGGGATGCGTCTAATGGCAGCGCTTCTGACACAAAAGGTGAGAGAAGTAAGTGGGGAATCGGGGCTGGCCTGGCACGGAATTCCAAAGCTCCTGTGGGCATCGTCACTACCTCAGGGGTCAGTGCCACAGATGAGGTTACTCAAGGATGTGTCACAGACACAGTGACACACATCCAGGAAATAAGCCCATCTGGAGCAATACGTCTTGCCCCTGACACAGCAGACCAACTCCTAAGCCCGAGGTGGGGAGCGGTGCTCAGCCCGGAAAAGGGGAGAAAGAGGCTGGACACTTAAATGCAACTTAATAAATTACCAGTGGAGAAGGGACTCCTTAAAGAGTCTTCTGCACTAACACTCCTGTCCCTACCCTTAGTTTCCATGAACAAAAAAAAAATGTGACTTTCCAGAACAACAGAAATATTTAGGTTAGAGTCAAAGAAAAAAAGCAACCTTCTGACCATTTATTTCGCTAAGAAAACGGCATCAAGCCTATGCTCGGGGATGAGGAGAGGGCAAGGGCCGGGGCCAAGCTGCCTCTAACGGCCACACCTCGCATACAGCCAGGCCCACCTTTGTCCTTCCCCTTCGAGGAGCGGAGAAACGCCTATGGAAAACACAAGGAGTGCTCCTCCCTCGGCCAAGTCCCACACCTACCGTTAAGAGCACAAGAGCCCCCCCCCCTCCACACCCCCAAAAAGACCAGACCAGGCAGCAAAGTCCGAGAGGCCCACCCTCCACCAGAGAGCGCCTGACAAGCAAGGCGGGCATCCAACATGCCCTGGAGGCACAGCCTCACCGAAACTTCCTTCCATAACCCTCACTGGTTCCCAGCAAGGATGGCACACAGCTCCCCAGGGAGCCAGGGCAGCCACCAGACCCCTCACTCCTGACCGGGGTGCCAGCGGACCACAAAGAAACCACCTCTCAGTAAGGCCAGTGCGGACGCCACACCTCCTAGCTGCAGGCGCCAGGCAGCCTCACCCCTCCCAGGGGCCTGTGGGGGATTCGCTGAGACAGCAGGTGCACACGCACTCAGATTAGGTGGCCTTTCTCCAGTCCCCAGGGGCCCTCCCATGGCAGCTCCCGACCCTCACACCTCACCTTGGCTCAGTAAAAAGCATCCTTCACCTGCCTAGAAATCTCGGGGTGGGGGTGGGGGGCGGGGGTTGTGGATTTCGGGGAAATAGAAAGCACTATATACATTTATAGTTGTTTTTTGTCGCCCCAACTACATTGAGCACCTTGGGGCAGGCACCATGAGTGACTCACCTCCGTCTCCCCATGCACCCGCCAGAAGGCCTGGCCTCAGGCAGTCTGTGATACACCCGTGCAGTGTTGGCTTCGGCCTGTCACATACGGGCATCTTGCCTCAGTGGCCTGTAGGCTTCTCGAGAGTCCTGACCATCCTCTGCACTTCTCGCAAGGCCTGTTTCGGGTGTTGGCTGCATGCCAACAGGAAGGGAGTCTGCTCCGTGAAGCTCTCCTGCCATGAACTCCATTCTGGAGCAAGGGGAACTCACTTTTACTCTCACACATCAAGGCCCCAAGCCAGAATCTAATCCTGGTTTTGTCTTGCCCTTATTTAAAAGGGTAGCAAGACAGAAAGGCCTGGAGACAGAGGACTTATCAAACTCTGCCAAGTCAGAACGGTAGAGAACAACCAATTCTCCGGACCTCTCCTTTCTACTCATAGCAACACCAACCCAACTCTTGCCTAAAACGTCCGGACAAAAACCGAGATACCATCTGCAACCACAACTCTGGTCTATGACCAGAGTGCCGTTTCTAAAATGCACCTGTGATCACTTTACTGTTCTAAACACAATCTCTCACTGGCTCCCCGGGGCCCAGAGAATGAGGCCCACGCTCCTTAGCCTGGCATTCAGGGCCCTGCCCAGGCTGGGCCCAACGTGCCTGTGTGACTACACGGTTCTTGGTGTCCTCTCCAGAGCAGCTTCCTAGGGCTCTCCTGATTTGCCCTTAGCCCTTCTGTCATTGGGGCCCTGTCACCTTGGACTTCCTTGAGCCCTGTTCTGTTCTACATGTTGCTCTCACCTGTCAGTGCCCCACCCCCCCCAAAACCTGTGGTCCTTACGGGCCAGGACTGCCCCTTCCTCCTCAGTGCTCATACAGAACAGATGCTCAGGAAGCCTTCTGTTTCAGGTAGATGGGCCAGGCGGCAGATGGAAGGAAGTTTCCAGTCATAATTAAGCCAAAGGGTCAGTCTCTACAGCCTAAGGCAGGGGTAGGCAAAATAAGGCCCACTCTTTTGTTTCTTTTAAAGTCAATTTTATCGGACCACAGCCACACCTGGGTTTACGCACCATCTCTGGCTGCTCTTGCGTGACCACAGCCAAGCTGAATAGCCATGTCTGGAAGATTTACCGTTTGGCCCTTTCCAGAAAGTTTGCTGACACCAAGTCTAAGGGAGTGCTCCCATATATTTCCACATTGTGACACACAAGTGATACTTCTGTGGCCCAACAGAGTAAGAAGACAAGTTGCAGACACTTGACCCTCAGGTCTTGGCCACCCCAAAGGCAGACAGGATCACTGTCTCAGTGCACCTGTAACCTTGCATAGCTCTGACCTGAAGGTTCGAAACCACAGCTGCCTCTTTAGCCTTAGTCCCCAAGAGAGCTATATAAATAAGAGAGGTGCAGAAACCCACCCTGACTCCTTTCAGTGCTCTATGCCACCTGGCCAGGATGAGCCAGAGGTGGTAGGAACTGAGCTAGATGCCAAAATCTTACATGGTTTTTTTCCCCCCTCTCTTTAAAGTGCTCTGTATGGCAAATCTGCAACTTCCCACTAAGTAAAAACCATGTTCTGTAGGTGCTGAATCCAAGGAGCTCCAGACCTTGCCCGGGTAAAGAAACCAAAACATTACTTTTTTAAAAAGCAGAGGGCCTCTATATGAGTGAACACTCAGTACCTGTCACTCCCTTTGGTGAGACCAGGAGAGCAGACACGTGCAGAAACTCGGGGCAAGGGTAAGATGCTGACTGGCCAGCCTGCACACCTCTCTATCCACCGCCAAAGAGCCACTAACCCAGAGAGCACAAGAAGAGGGCTCACAGCCACCCACTGATGAGAAATTGGGCCCACCAAACCCCCATTTCCCAGCCCAAAAGAGATGGCCCTTGCCACACTGCCGCCCCCTCTCCCGTCCGCCCACTCCTGCCCTGCCAGCACCTTCTTCCCTCCCCACACCTTCCCCATCTTGGCCCCAGGTACCAGCTGCCATCAGCAAGTACCTTCGTGCTGCTCCAGAAGGCTATGCCCTTTCTGTGCACGCTGTGCCCCCTTCTGGAAGCTCTCCTTCATGACCCCCCTGGCAGACCTCCATCCAGTGCAGATGCCAGTCTCCCGCGGGAAGCCTCTGCCACTCCCGTCAAAGCTGCTCAGGTTCTAGCCTCCTCACAGAGCAGGAGGCCTGCCAGAGTCTTCCCCAACCACAGGAGATGGCTCTGACCTGGTCAGGCCCCTGAGCTCCCCCTTCCTGTGCACTCCACCTCGGTCAGTGGTTTCACCTTCTACTCCGCTGTCTAAACAGAAGATCTTGACATTTTCTCCAGCTGGGAGAGCCTGGGAAACAAGCAGTAGTTGACAGTGAATGTTTCTCAACGAATCCACGTGCCAAAGAGGGGAGCAGTGGCCTTGGCAGTGTCACCGATCACATCGGCGTGCCATCCGAACCTGACATCCCGTGGAAGAAATCCCTCTGCACTGTGCAAATAGCTGGCTTGCTTAAACATTCCTGGTCACCACCGGCCTCGCTTCTCATCACACCTAATCTCCCAGGACAGCCCCACCATCTCGGGAGGCACACACTGCCCAAACTGCCCAACTGCTTTCCTACAACCGTCTTTAACCTTCCTTCTAGAGTCACGTACAAGTCAAAATAACCCTTTAAAATAGCTGATGGAAAGGTCCGTGATCTCCCCAGGTCTCCCCAGCAGCCTCAGTGAATCTCATTGGGAGGGGCCCTCGGCCTTCCCAGTTCCCCAGGTGCCACCTTCCAGAGGTTTCTCACCTCCCTAGATGATGTCCACGACATTTCCCTTAACATAGCCTCCAAGGACATGAAAGATGTTAGAAAGCGGAGCAACTTCTGAGAACATCTCCATGATGGAAGGGTCCAGTGAGATCCCACAGCATCTGAGCCACTGTGGGCAACGTGTTACTGTGAGGATGACTCCTTTGGGTGGAGCAGATAATGAAGGCCTAGGCAGGGACAGACGACAGCCAACAACCAAAACATGACGCAGAAGAATACGAAAAGCACACTTCCAACAGCTTATCCCTCCTGCCTACCAAACCCCTGGGGGTCTCTCCAGCGGCAATCACTGGTCTACACTTGATTACAGAGTTCAGTTATGGTACCAAAAACGGTATGGAAACAGCACAACAACAATAACAGAATAGGCTGCCAGGCCCAAGGTTAACCAGTCCCCTAAGCCCAGGGGCAAGCTGACAGTTCCTCCAAAGGAACCAGAGAAAGAATAAGCCCAAAGGTCTGGATTCTTTTTTTTTTTTTTTTTTTTTCTCCACATGGCAGGGGGCAGGGTGAGAGGTGGAGCATTGGTTTTTGCTTGTTTTGCTTCAAACCACACAGGATATGTCCCAGAAGTGTGGAAGAGAGGTAAGCAGAATGCCTCAGAGAGAGGAAGGGAAACTGGGCAGGCAAGCAGTCTAGACCAGTAAGGACAAACCACCAGTACGAGCACAGTGCTGGCAGAATGGGTGGGCTCAGCCGCTTACTGCTGTATAATTTGGGGCAAGTCATTTTGGCTAAGCCTTCATTTCCTCATCTATAAAAGGAGATCATTTCTAGATCCCACAGTTGTTGTCTAATTCAACTCTCGTCCCCAAGAAAGGGCTTCTGTTAACTCCAAAAACAGTGGAAGACATGTCATTTCTTCTGTGTGGTTAAAACTCATTAGGAGCCACAGCGTTTTGCCACAAACAAGCTGGGTGATCTGGACAGCTCTCTGGGCTTCGACAGCCTTGCCTGCTCAGGAAGAAAAACAGTCCGTGCCCGGCGATTCTCCACACTGTAGGGGCAGGGTGGGAAACAGATCGGCCACTGGGATAAGAACAGCTGCTAAGCGAGTGCTGGGCCAGGTACTCACTTTCCTCACACAAGTCACTGCTCTGGAACTCGTGCAACATGGGTTTAAAACCATTCCTTCCTCCTGCTCCCCTCCAGCATCACGGCAGGTGGCGCGCAGAGAAATGGCCAAATGCCAAGGACAATGACTTGGGGTGAGGGAGGACTGTCTTTCCCTGGAGAGGATTCTGCCTCCATCCCCACCCCCACCTATCCCTAAGCAGAGACCCAGGTGGCAATTGTTAGCAAAGGAGCTGGCGACATGGTCTGCAGCAGCGGGAGACTCGGCCGAGTTCGGAAGAACGGCTCAAGTGCAGCAATTCAGAGACCTCAAAGCCATCCCAGCAAGGCTCACCAAGCACAGCGCAACCTAGAGGGCCGCCTGCGACCTTCAGGCTGGCCACCTTCCCTGAAGCCTAGTCTGGGGAAAGTCCTGGCAATCGGAACAGGCCACTGCAATCCGGGCACTCCCCAAGCTCTGTTCAGCACAGGACGGCTCCCGACACTTCTACCCCAACCTGGGTTGCCGGCCCTCCAGGCCCCTCTTCCTTTTACCCTGTGAGTCAGAACCTTGCCAGCTTGAGTGTCTTGGCTCAAATCTTCTAAGACATCCCAATCACCAATCTCAGGCCAGACAGAACATATACGCAGGAAGCATTAGCTAAATGAAAACCTATACCTCGAGTTGTCACTGATATTCAAACAGGAAAAAAAAAAAAAAAAGCTTGAAATACAAGGGCTTCCTTTGTTTTATACAACCACACCTAAGTCTCCAGCCTATCTTTCTAGTTATATAATCTTTCCCAATTGGTCTCACAAAAACAGCCCTATTTTTAAAAGGCCAGGATATCTGGTCCAGAACAGCCTCAAGTCAGAGAGCCTGGCTTCCAGCACAGGAGGCGCCTGTGATCTCAGGACCCTGTGACCCATGTGAGGTGTGAGGCCCCCGCTGGGCCTGGCCACGGCCTGCACACCTCCTTCCCGCCACCCGGCACGTTCCTCCCCTTTGTCCAGACGGCACCCACAGCGCACACGGTGTGGTGGTGAAAGAGGCTTTGGCATCGGACGGACTGGGGTTTTGTTCCTAACTCCAGCCCTGAACCCTGAGCCTATTTTTTTTTTTATCTGAGAATTGAGAATACCACCTCCAAGAAGGTTGTTTGAGAACAAGGTCCAAGTGCCCGGCACATGCAAGAGAGTAATTTCAGCATTTTCTTCCTTCTCTCTCTTCTGCTCCTTCTCCAATCTACTGCTGCCCACAGCCCAAAATGACCTAAACAGAAGGCTCCTGTTAACTCCATTACGGAGACATTCAGCTGACATGTGCAAGCAGAGGACCATCCGTCCCAGCCGTACAGAGACTCGAGGCAGGCTGAGAGACTGGGTCGCAGGCAGCGCTGAGAGAACGTCGCAGGCCTGCCGGGCTAATCCCGTGCCCTCCTAGGGCCAGAAGCAGCAGAAGAGGTGAGGACCACACATGTCCAGCCAGGACATGCTGGTCAGTCTCCCGTCACTGCTTGGGCAGAGCGCACAGGGGCAGCCGCACTTGGCAGAAATGCCAAATGGCAAAATTCTGCCCACGAATCACCAAGACCCTGCTTAGAAGGACCAAGGGGTGAAGACGTTTAAAACTGATTGGTCAAGGGGGAAAAAAAAAGAAAGAAAGGAAGAAAAGAAGGCCTTCCCTCAACCTTGGCTCAATGAGGAAATGACTCCACCAAACGGCCACAGCTGAGGAATGGGGGAACCTCTTGGATTTAAGAAAAGCCTCTTGCTTTGGGGGGACAGCGAGAGAGAGGCCGTTGGAGCCTCCCCTGAAGCTGTTGCTGTTATGTCCCCTCCTCTTTCACTTCCCATCGCTGGTACCATTAAAAAAAAGAAGAAGAGGAAGAGGAAGAAGAAGAGGAAGAAGAAGAGGAAGAGGAAGAAGAAGAGGAAGAGGAAGAAGAAGAGGAAGAGGAAGAAGAAGAGGAAGAGGAAGAAGAAGAGGAAGAAGAAGAAGAGGAAGAGGAAGAGGAAGAGGAAGAGGAAGAAGAAGAAGAAGAAGAAGAAGAAGAAGAAGAAGAAGAAGAAGGCACGTCTTGACTATAACGCAAATCTACCTTATTTGCCTTTAAAGGTAATGCTCAGTCCCTACCGACACAGTTTTTATAAACTTGGAGCATCCCAGAACTCAATCTGTAATCCCCACCTAGCATACGTCGTGCCGGCGGACGGGGATGCACCCGCCCATCCTCCCTCAGAGGTGCCTGAAGCCTGTGCAGAAAGGGACAGGACTATGCTATTCAACCAACAGCACCCGTCTCACCATCTACCCACCTTTCCTTCTGCTGAAGAGAGCGGGATGGAGAGGCAGATGTGTTTCTGAGAGAAGAGCAAACAGGGGAGGCTCGTGTAGTGAGGGGAGCGCAGATTATTTCCAAAATTGTGGAAGCAAACTGGAAGAGAGAAGCTGCGGGAATGCTATGAAGGGGAGCGGCGGGGTCATCGGCCTTCTAAAGCGTGCAACCCAGGCTCCTCGGTCTGTGGTTTACAAGAACTTATTGGCCTAACACCGTGAGCTCCAGCCTCGCTGAAATCACAGCACCCCTTTTTTCTATTAATGTACTGGTAGGAAACTGGGAATCAGCAGGTTGATATTCTAAGCTCAGCCCTTTGACGTTCTAAGCACACTTAAATCCCAAAGCAAGGATTTATGAATCCCTGGCAGCAGACTGGCCAATGATTTCACCACCGCAGCAGAACACAGGCACTCTCAGTCAGCATGGTGTGTGCAGCGACCTCCCCACACTGCCTCGCTCACCAAGCATTTGCTCTGTGTTTCCTGTTTAGTCCCCCGATGCCAGGAGTCTCTCTCAAAGACTGGAAGCACCCGAAACCTGCGACCACCAAGGAACCAATGCAGCTCCCCTGAGTAGGTCACGCACCTGCTTCTCAGCTACCTGCCAGCACAGTCTCGCTTCCCTCACATACCTTCTGTCACTTCAGCCAACCATGGCAGGAAACGCCAACACTGACCGGAGAACTTCTGGGCACCAGGTATTTATCAAAGCACTTTGCGTGTATTAACTCTTCCAATTCCCAAGCCCCACGGGAATTTGCTGGAGGGAGAAAGTCCTTTGGCCCAGATTCCCACAGGGTTTCTAGTCCCTATTTCTAGCTGTGCTGTAAAGCTTACATACCTAATTTGCACTATGGTGCTATTTTTTAAATCTCCAAAGATCACTGCTTCAAGTATCAATGGAAGCGTTAGCTCCTACCTAAAATGATAATGTGGGGAAAGGATCTCTATTCTTACAAACTACTCAACTTGAATTCTGACTTAAAAACAGTCTTTCTGGGAAGATGGATGAGGAAGGGAAGAGACTCACTCTTACATAAAAAGTACTAGTTTGTGCCCTGGAAGTAACGGCTAGAGAGAAACATAGACTGAAACTCACCCCAGCAGCAGGTAGTTTCTGGACTCTGCAGCTGTTATTCATTTACTGCCCGTCTCCCTGCCAGGCCTCCTTCAGACACTGAGAGACCTATGGTCACCGCATGGCGTGGCATCAGAACCTTTCTTGCTCTGAGGACTTCAGAGACACGCTACATCCTGCTCCCACCACCGAGGACACACTGGCCTGTGCTGAGTGGGAGGTACAGGAGGACCATTCACAGAGCAGGTTGTTTTCAGCTTTAACTGCTCTTAATGTCCCTAGTTTTTAGGGCCCTCGACTACTAGAAATCCAACTGCTGGGGGAAAGGGTGAAGGCGCATCTGCAAGTCTTAGTTTGTTTCCCTAACTCACTATTGAACATTTACCTCCACTGCAGTTATTAAGGAAATCTAATAAACAGGCAAGTATAATGAACGATTGATTGTAAGGGTAAAACTCCCCTCACTTGTCGTCAAAAAAATGTGGTCAGTGTTTACAGCAACCACTTTGGTCTTTGCTATACTATAAAAACTGCTTAAAAAGGACTGGAATAATTGTTTTTCATTTCAATGCATTCACTTACTTGGAGAGAGGTCCAGGAACATAAAACAGAGTTGGTTTCAGGCTCTCAAAACTGCCAGGGAAATATTTAAAATGAGTGAATTTCCAAATGATGGCCATTTCAGTGGTGTCAGAGGGGCTATATTATTAAATAATGTATAAATAAACTGCTGATCAAGGTCATTATCCTTTGACACTGCTAATGCATCATCTGTCTCCCAACGTAGGATATTTATAATCAACCCAATTTCACCAACAAGGACACTCTCAGACTTAAAATGCTTTCACTGGGCAGCGCCTCTGTTTTGCTAGTGCCCGGAGAAGGATCTGGCACATAACGAACACTCGGCTGTTGGATGAGAACGGGAACCTACGTAGTCCTCATCAGCTAGGCCTCATACAACCTTTTATGGGTGCCAAGCCAGTTTGACGTACATACAGATTCTGTATGGGAGAAACGTTGTCCAGCAACTTCAAAGTTAGTAATAAAAAGAAAACCGCTACTGAGAGACACATAAACATGAAATTTATTTTAATCTCTATATATATGAAATACGGCCTCAGCACAGAACATCTATCAATATGAAATGTACTCTATGGGACACACTAAATGACAGCAAATCCTTATTAAAATATTTGGCCTAACCCTCACATCTTGTAAATGAACTCCATGATGGTTGAAGAAGGTGGGAAATTAATCGTCTAGCTACCTGACCTTGGAAAAGCTCGATTGAATTGCCTGAAGTCTATTTGGTCTCTGGCAGACTGGGTATTTACCATTCGAGTCTTGCCCGAGTTGGTTCTGCAAATAGTTAGCTTAATGACAGTCAATGACACATTATTTTTCCATAGTTACCTTAATATTTTGGTTTTTTTTTTTTTTAATTTTTCTATTGCTTTTTCTTTTTATGGCTTCTTACTGCTGTTGTATTGGGCACTACAACACAGATCAGAGATTTGCATTCCTCAGAGAAATTTCTCTCCTTGAGAAATTGGCCACTTTGATCCTCTGCTTGTGTAAACAGCTACATATAAATGGATCCTACCAGCATTGTTACCAATCTTGCTGCTTATGAAATTCTAGCACTTTGGCCCAAAGAGTGCCCTGACGCTAAAGTCTTCTTAGGTGACTCTTCCCACCACCAAACTCTTTTACTTAAACAGGTTGTGTGTAATTCACATATATGTTATATCATAAGTTTCTACACACATATACACATTAACTCGTTAAAAGTGAACATGTCTCTCTTGAATAAAAAGTAATTACAAGGGTATTAAACAAATGCTGAAAATAACTATTTTACATTTAGATCATAAAAATTTTTAAAGGTAATTCATGATGACATAAGACCTAAGAGATCAAATACATCATATATGATTGTCATATATGCACGTTGTGTTCATTGACTTTTTCTCTTTAATCAGAAAATAAAAGAGCTTACCTTTGTTTACTGAGACCACAGCTTACAGTCACTAGATCTCAGCCTATTTTATACAAGTGATATGGCTACGAAGGTACGAGGAGAACGAGAATAAAGTGGATAAACGTGCTGAAAACTGCTTAAAAGTATTAACCTGAAATACACAGAGGGTCCAACACCAGTTTTAAAAATACATTAACGAGGTATTCCCAGCTCTTCAATTAATAACGGTGACTGCACTGATTCATGATTTTCAAACATCACCCAATTTTAAAAAAAGAAGGAAAGGCTAATAGAAGAAAAATCTATCAGTGGTTTGTTCCCAGGTTAACGATTTCTGTGCGACTACAAACGACCTCAGGACTCCTTGCTGCACGCACCATGCGCTGCACTCTAGTCAGCATGAGGTATGTTGGGAATCTATTGGACCAATTACCTTGCACAAGAGAGGGGGTGCTCTGCAGCGGAAGAAGCTGGGGCTGCAGGCACATCCCTGGCGGGTGCCAGCCCCATGCAAAGAATATGGCTTCAAGGAGGACCCCTATCCTCTGAGAAATTATAATAGCGCTAACTGACGCAGTCGGAAATGCAACTACCAAAGTTTATGTGCTAAAAAAGTTTAAAAACTGTCAGAAGATAGCACAGCATCACACACTGATTCTAAGTTCTCCATTGGTCTGTAAACTCCCGGACAAGAGACTACGCTAGGAGGGCTTAAGTACGATATTGCTAGGTTCAAAGGAGACGTTTTTAAAACAGACACCGTGGGCTTTGAATAAAAGTATTGCTCTTCTGTAAAATGCTCAGTCATTGCTTTCCAAAGAAGGTGTCAGAGTGGTGTATCTGAAAGCTGGAAAGCCTCAGGGGGTCACAAGGCTCTTAAGGACCAAGACAGAAATTGCCATTTCAAGCCAGACAACCTGATGGTTCTAGAAGTCAGAGAAGAAATCTTGAGGGCCCAAGTGAATAATAAATGGTGGCGACGCTCAGAGGTGGCAATAGGGGCTGTCAATGAAAAAACCACCTACAGTGGAGAAAAGAGCAGAGAAGCAAAACTTGGTGTTAATTTCACAGAATTTGGTGAAGCCAAGAGCTTCATTTATATTCTCTGCTCTTTCAGCTGTAAGTGGAATTTTCATTACAAAATGGAGGGGGGGGGGAGGGCAGAAGGTGGGGAGGGGGACACTTAATTCATTACAAAATTTAAACAGTTGAACTTGCATGGTTACCACTTCTAACAGAGGACTGACAGCTCAATTATTTTTAAGTAAAGCAGAGAAATGTAAAAGTTTGCAGCAACCTGGGCAGTTTACAACATGGTTAGTAACTTCCAACAAACAACAAAATTAAAAAAAAAAAAAAAGGACCTGGTAGAAACCATTTGAAATGACTGCCATCATGTTGGAAAACAGCACAGCTCCCTTTCACCATTATAGAGGGGTTAAATTCCAAAGCTGAGTCAGCTACTTCAAAAGAATTTCCTAAAGAGAAATCTCCAGAGAGACTTCCAACTTGGAATGCAAATTTGACGATCAATTTCAAATAACAATCAGCTGCAGCTGCCAATTAATAGTATTCCCAGAAACAAAAAGGGACTATTGTAAATATTTAATTAATAAAAACTGGACACTACCAGCCATGCTTTTTCTTCTCAGTGATGGCTCCGTTTCATCCATAGGTCAGCAAAATGAATCAACTGAAACATGAAACTCCCAGCTGCAATGGGCCCTCTTGTTTATGTCTAGCCACTAATGCACAGGATGAGAATGATAAGTTCACAGCTATTTCTAGCAAGTGATGAGGTTTTATTAAAGTATCACCCACCACTAATAAAGACTAAAGGTCAAGTAGCAGAAGTAACAAGCCATTTCGTAATAAATACACATCTGAGAAGTGACACTGACGTTTGTTTTAAATTGCCCATCTCGTTCTCATTTAGTGGTCCCAGAGAAATCTGGTACATAAATTTGCAGTATTTCATGAAGCCCATTCTCACTGATGGGCACTGTTCAGCTCTGAGAAGCAGAACTGAAAAGGAAAGCTAATTCGTACTCAAAACGGACATTTTTAAGACACAGCGACTTAGAAATATCCACACGGGACCACACCGGTGCCTTCATGGGGGTGAGTACCTTAATGAAACCATTACCTTCTAGTAACATCATAGGCTTTCCAAACAAGGCGAGAATGCAAGGGGAAGGCTCGGGTCTGCACCCTTTACAGGACAGCACAATGTTACCGACTGATCATTTTTCACCAGCTTAATCAGATAAATTTTAAGAAAAACTTAAAAATAAATGCTGACCCATGGCTGAAACCTGTCACTTTTCACAGCAGCACTCAACAAGAACTGGGACAATCGAAGAGCAAGTTTTTATGGGGACCCTGTTGCTGCTTTAGATTCTGATGTAATTGAAGAGGAAAAGAGACCTTTCAATGAATCCCAGAAAAATCACTAATCTTCTATCTGCATGAAAAAAGCCAGGGAAGTGAACACAATATCTTACAGAGTGAAGAAGGCCACAAGAACAAGAGAGGGTGATTGATCGATTAATTTATTCTCTTTTAAAACTTGGAAATTAGGAAGCTAAAATAATCACATTCCTCCTTCCCCATCTCTGGGTAGTGCCATCATCTGAATAAGCAATGCTCGGATAACAGAATGTACCTTTATCATGGGGAGGCCCTTGGACAGCAGTACAAAGGGCTTACAAAGTGAGCAGACTGGCTCAAGCTAACAATTGCCTTTGCTTTGTTTTAGCAGTTTCCTTACAAATGAATGGGTTTCAAGGGCTAAGTTATTATTAGTTTTCAATTCCTTGTAATTTGATACCAAAACATATCAAAAATAATAAGCTAAAACAATATTCAAACCCATATTTTATTGGCTTTAATTACACACTTCAGTATTTACAAAGTTAAAGTTTAAATGAAAAGTCTCTATTGTACTGTATTAAAAAAATAACTACAGCCCAAATTCAAGTGCCCTGGGGCAAATACATATCAATCAGAGCTAAGAATCAGTGACTGCGTCAGGAACCAGGCAGTACTCTGTGTTACAACAAAGCAGTTTATTTGTGATCAGTGTTTGAGACTCTATACATCCTTCACAAATTTAATTTTACATAATCTGATACTCCTCTTAAAACTTAAACTTTGAACTGCTAGACTTATTTCCCTAGAACAGAAGGGCTGGTATAAGTTATTTTCCGGAAATGAGGTACCGTTTCACAGAACTAGTTTCTTTTTTGTTTTCAAGTTTTAGAGAACTAAATTTGCATTTGTTAAAATCAAAAAGTAGGAAAGATGTTCTTTACAAATAATTTTGATCAAGTATGTGTTCAAAGAAAGCAGGATAAAAAGGCTTTTTCTCTAACATTCTGTATTGTACTGTATTTGTTGTTCAATAGGAATTAGCTTCTGTCATTTGCTAAAAGAATGAGTAGTGGGGAACAGGATATGTTGGGAATTTCATAACGGGTAACAGAACCATTCTCTTGGGTAAACCTACAGAGAAAAGAAACGGAGAGGACTCCAAATAAGTTTAATAATCCAATAAAAATTTCAGGTTAAAAAATATCTTACAGTAATTATCGTTAACCTTTTCCAGATTAGTCAGTCAACATGAACCGTCTGGGAGGAGACCCACAAACCTCTCAACAGATCTCCTGTTTTGAAATTGCTCCTAATATTTTGATCGTTAGTTATTTTCCACTCAAAATTAAGAGGGCTATATCCTAGGAAGAATGATATTCAGAAGGCAATTTCATTTGAGTGAGCAGCCATGAGTTCCAAAGATCAAAAGCAGTGCTACTGATTAATATTCCAGAGGGACTCCAGAAATCCAGAATCGTTTTCAATTTGGCACATCACATATTACAGGAGAAACAGGGATGGCTGTCAGTCAAGACCCAAAGCACAGCTTTCCGTGCAGGCCTCCGCTCCCCAGAGAGACCGCTCCACCTGGAGTCACGACCAGGTACTTACTTTCTTAATGGCTACTGCCGATATTGGCGTGGCAAATCTGGAAAGATTAACTACTTGCTTAATTTTGTAATGAACGAGTTCTTGTGGCCTCACAAACTTCTGCATACTCAAGCATGATTTGAAATCTGCTATTTCTAGTCTAATATTTAACCTATGGAGAAATCACAAAGCAGCAACAGCAGGTATTCAAGAGCACCAGATGATCAGAGGGAAATTACCCCACATGCAACAGCTTTACAAAGGCCAAAAGACATATTTACCTTACAGCCAAAATAAAGCATTGTTTTAGTAGGTTGGCATCACAGTAACATTTAAAAACCAAATCTTTTATGTGAAAAATGGGGGCATCAAATTTCACCAGCTTTGGAAGTCAGTTATATGGCACATGGAAAAGAGGAGCCTTCTGAAGTGGGGCTCAGAGGCCACAGGGTGAAAGTATAATGTTAGAGGAAAGGGAGGAACAAGAGAGAAAAATTAAAGACTGAGGAAAAACATGAATGCAGCTTAAAGCCTAGACAAACCAGTGTTTCAAGGAGAAAAATTAAGCTCTAGCAAACCTGTACTGAAGAACGTGAGACTTCACTTTGTCTAAAAGAAAGACACAGACTTAACAACCTGCCCCAGCAGGCGGGTGCTCTGCCGCTCACGCAAGACATAGCACGATGGAGCAGTGAGTCAAGATGCATTTGGATAAACTGCCCAGACCTAATTCACAGGCGGGTGAGGTGGCCAGGATACCCACAAGGTGGCTGAATGGGAAAAGCAAATGGCCAAAACCACAAGGAACTAGAGAATTTGAATTTAGAAGCAATTCTGGGTGAAAACATTTTCTTGAATAAGTTCTCACTTCCCAATCACCCCACATCAGGGACGTGGGGAATCTGGGGAAGCCCTGACCATACTGGAGTGTTCCAGAGGAAACATTCCGGTAGAGGAGGAAACCCCAGACTGGGCACTTTGCTGTAGAGAAAACTCACCCCAAACATTTGACACTTGCAGCTTCTCCACATCTTTCCAGGATAGAAATAGTCTATCTTAAAGGGGAAAGTCGTAAAACTGTTCATTTTCTACTTATTTTTTACAGTTAGGACATCAGATGAAGCTTCAATTTAGCAGTGTCGTAAGGACCCATAATTTTCATCTGAACAAAGATGGAAAAGCTGACGCATGAAGAGAGAAAGCATAATGAAGGGTCCTGAGACTCGTGTGGAGGGCTGACGCCACAAGCAGTGGGACAGTCCACGTCCTTCCCTGCTGTGCGCGTGCACATCCAGCCTGAGGTCGCACCAACACGTGCTCACGCGTGCACGCACCACGCTCGCGCCACGCTCTCTCACGCGCACGCACACCCGTGCTCTCTTCTTCTCGCGGTGGCAGACATCCTGCAGATGGCGGACCCACAACGTGTAGCGCCTCAGGGAAAAGGTCTAAGAGGGCATATCACTGACTCCAAACCTACTGCCTCCATTGCCACATAAACCTCATTCAAAAGTTATCCAAAGGGCCACTGAGTTTCATTTCTGCATTTACTTTTATTTTACTTTCTTATTTTTGGAGGGAGAGGAGACAATCCTATGATTCTGTAACACGTACCACAGACTGTCTGCAGTCAGCACTTCAGTAACGCTGCTGGCGAGAGCCCACTGCCACGCTGGGGCTCATTTACGCCACCTCTAAAGCAAAGTTTGCGGAAAAGGACGATGGCTACAAATTTGAAGTGAACATTTCCTAACCCTAACTCAAGTCACCCACACGGTTTCAAGCCAGAAACTTCAATGCAGCCATGTAACCGGCGAGCAGTCAAGCCAGAAACCGGGTTTGGCCCTTCAGTAGCCTTTGAATGGAGTATAAGTTGGCTGTAAGAAGAACTACTTAAAATATTTAATTTCCATATGGTCAGAAACAGGCAATTAGAACAGGCAGTCCTTCAATCAGGCAAAGCGGAGAGAAGAGCAACTCCAACCAAACCAAGAACCACAAGGTTGTGGCATTTTCAAAGGGAATTTAAGTTGGGTCACTAGAATGAATACGTCTGAGATCCTCCAATTCATTGAAAGAAACCCTGGATACAAACTGTGCTCTAGATTGCTGTGACAGCACTGCTAAGAGGAGAAATCAGAAACATGGCATACATACCATAGGCAGGGGCAGCGGTGCTGTAACCATACGGTGCTCCGTAGCCTGGTACAAAGAGAAGAAAGCAGATCAGTCCAGAGCAAAGGGCACTCGACCGGTCCTGGCCCAGTTCACAAGGACTGCCTGGCCCAGCATCTTGGCCCTGAGGACTTCTAGATGCTGGATGAACGAGAGCCATTCCCACAGTGGCCGCACCCTCTGTTCCCGCTTACCGTGAAAGATTTCTCGCACGACCTACAAGGTTCTCCTAACCCACCAGAATAGTCTTTCTCCTTGCACTTACCACGCTGTGTTACAATTATCGACTCCGTGTCTGTGTCCCCCACTAGGGTGACAGACACCAAGTCTGACACCTTTGCATCACCACAACTTGGCAGAAGGTCTGTCACATAATAACCACTCCCTACATATACTTTGTTGAACAAAGAACGCTGAGAATCACTCAAATTACTAATTTCTTTAAAGTTGGAAAACAGAACTTTCCAGGTTTCTTCAGAAGGCAGTGCCACAACAGGCTAAAGCCTCAACTGGTGCTAAAAATGGGCATGTGGATCAGGTTGTGAGCTTGGGGACAAGGTCCATGTCTCCTGATAATCTGAATTCCTGGCCCCAGCACAGAGGCTCTCAGTAAATGTTGGCAAAACTAACATTAGCATCTGGTGCCTATGGAAAAGGCTCACACTGTCAACAAAAACCAGTCTAAAGAACAGAGAAGTTTCTGAATCAATTTGTTCTGGCTCTAGATTCTTTTATGTCCTTAAACATTTCATTTCTGAGTTGTCTTTCCATATCTGCAAAATGAGAAATCTTCCAAGCTTCTTTATAGTGTAGTAGGGATTAAAAATACTGTGTTAACAGAAGCCCCATCTTTAACCTTTCAATAAAACAACTTTAAAAAATATAAATACTGGGGCACCTGGTGGCTCAGTCGGTTGAGCGTCCAACTTCGGCTCAGGTCATGATCTCCCAGCTCGTGAGTTCAAGCCCCACATCGGGCTCTGTGCTGACAGCTCAGAGCCTGGAGCCTGCTTCGGATTCTGTGTCT